>NC_061781.1:21095000-21395000 GCF_022458985.1 Mugil cephalus | reverse complement strand
TGGTTTGAACATCAGCACAGTTACACACACACACACGCACATGTGCACACACACACACACACGTACACACAGGCCTGTAGGCATGTGGTTTTTCTTTATTAAAAACCAGAAAGCGCAATTAGCGGCGGAATATGCTTAACCCTGTATCGCTCCCTCAGCTCGAGGATATATTGCTTCTTCTTCTCCATTATTAAAAATATCGCAGACATAAGAGGAGGAGGAGGAGGAGGAGGAGGAGGAGGAGGAGGAGGAGGAGGGGAGCAGACAGGAAATATCACAGCTACATGTTTAGCAAGTGGAGGCTGGGAAACGTGTTGTATTTAGAGCGTTAAGGCACATGGGCTCTTTGTGTGTGCTTAATTGTGTGAAGTGCAGCGTGTGAGTATCATGCTCTGGATGTCAGCGACATTACATGTGAAATATGACAGTAATGACAGTTATGGCTGGACTGCAGAGGCTGACTGAGCCGTGCCAGCGTCTGCGCCTCATTGACTGGAACTGAAATGTATGTGTGGCAGTTCTCACGGCGGTTTTCCAGCCTAATAGGAGCATCCATACAACTGCTACTATTCACGTATTATATTTATACTTTGACAGAAAGAGCATTAACTTTGACGCCGTGTCGTGCTCCTTGACTTTGCAAAATCCCAGAGAGTTGTGGGGAAAATAGATCTGAAGGTTCATTCACAAATGCAACGCAAAATGACTTATAGTTGGGAGTCAAACATTCATGAAACATACGACTTCAACTGCAGAAATGAAACAAGCATCAGAACTCACAGTGTCACCAGGACCTTGCTCAAATTCATACTTAAAACATACAGATGTGTCCTGTTATCATTCATATCACGGACTCTACTTCTTCTGTCATTAACCTAATGGAAGCTCACTGGAGAATTAGGATCAGTTCACTCTTTCTGCACACAGACAGTAGATGGACACATGGCTCCACTCATACTGCAGCGGCGCTCTTCTTTCTGTCCCTCACATCCAACAGAGAAAACCACACAAGGCTCCTGTGGATGTTTCTGAAAGACTGGCTTTACATTTTTTTTTAGCCTTTTAGCTTTTTAGTGGCTATAGCCAACGTAGACCAGAGGTTGTTGCCTTTCATCGTTGCCTGGTCGATGGAATGATTCATTATAAAGTTACAGATAACGTCACATCTTTTCATAGTCTCTCCTCAAGCGAAATATTTTCATTGCACGTGTGTACTCTCTGAAATATAGCGTTAAAAGCCAACTCTGTCACGGTCTCTTGCAGACTTGGGACCCGACATATATAAAGTACAAGTACTCTGTCAAAAAAGTTACTTGAGTAGAAGTTGAAGTGTTCTTTATGCACCACACTTAAGTAGAAGTACTTGAGAAGTATTTGAGATGTTTTGTACTTTAGTATTGCAGGCAGTTTCATAGTTTTAGCCCATTCTTACCTTGGAGCAGACGTATGTTTGCTTGTTTATTTCCTTGAGATCTAGCTGGAGTGGGACCTTCAACAATGTCTGATTTTTTTTCCTTGCCACCGTCGCCCTCATGCTTGCTCTGGATGTTGCAGGCTGGTTTTTGTGAAGCGTCTTGAGACGATTTGTATTGTTATTGGCGCTATATAAATAAAACTGAATTGAGTTGAATTGATTCAGTCATGTTGTGTTTTCGGCGTCAGGAACAACAACAGTGTTTGTCCGGCGTCCCCCAGACAAACTCTTGGGTTACCTAGAATCCCATCAAATCGCTTCCCTGTAACTCGTTAGAGGTCGGCAGCTTGACGATCTTGTTGACATAGTTACGGTTGCCAGGGTGAATGATTGGACAATGAGCGTTTTGGGGGCGGGGTTCTGCAAAAGGTCAGTTGTAACGAGTAACGATGCAGCACATGTGTCAGAGTAAAAGTATTAAACTCATTGAAAAAATGTAGCAAAGTAAAAGTGGAAGCAGAAGGCAAAAATAATACTCCAGTCGAGTACAAATACAGCATTTTAGTACTGAAGTACAGCAGTGAAGTAGTTCTACTTGTATCTCTGCTTGGGACAGATGAATGTAAATTCTGTCACATGGACGTGGATAGGGATGTAGAATTAAATGGCCTTTACTACCACCGAGACATTGTTTCAATAACTCACAGTAGTGGATGGAAACGTGCATCATTTTGCATTCTCTGTGTCTGATTTACTTGAAAAGTTTGATTTTCAATTGGATGGAAGTTTGACTTGAGAATGATGAAGAGCTAATTCCTACAACATCCAAAAGTAGTGGAAGTTTCAGATCCAACTGACATTTAATTAAAAATAAAATAAAAATCTCCCATGATGATTATTCAAAACAAATTTTACCTTTTGTCATGTGTTTAATGGCCATAACTCAACCAGTCTCTTCTTTATATTAGTGTGTCTGAGTTATTTTGGTCGTGGTTCGCAGCTTGTGGTTCTCTCCAGCAGACGGAAATGTTCTGCTACGTCCTGATGTCCGGTTCAGCGCTGCAGCTGTCCCATCATCTCACAGCGTAACACGGCGTCTGAGCCGCCGCCTTCTGTCCGGGGCCAGACGGGGAAAGAGCTCGTGTGCTGTTTGTAAAGTGTGCGCAGTCCGTTCCGAATTGAGAAGTTTTCTCCGGCAAGACACTCCACTCTGGAGACGGGAGACAGGAGACAGGAGGACTATGTGTTTGTGATGCATTTCCCAGGGGACGGGAGAGAGCTGAGGCCTCAGGCCGGCCCCAAGGTCCAAGCTCTGCTCAGTACCTCCACATTTTATATCTTTTTTTTTTACACTTTTCCTGATTTGAACTGTTCGTTTTTGAAATTATATGAAATCATATATGTTGTCAAGATATTTAATTCATAGTTAGAGTTGGGATTGACAGAGAAAGTGGGTTTTTTAAAGGCCAACCAAACGGTATAACAGGTGAAATACTGTAATGTGACATTTGAACTTTAACATTCTGGCTTTAGTGCAGAGCTATGTATAAAATTCTCTTACATTCAGCTCTTTATCTGCAGACTTCACAGAACACGCTGGCTCAATCTCTCCATCTGTGCATTTTCTATTAGAATTAGTGCTCTAGCCAGATCGCAGAGGTCCCCTGACGACAGGAATCTCATTACACCATTTCCGTAATAAGACATGTTGTTCTTTTATTTTGTATCACTAAAAAAAAACGTGTGCGCTGATTGAAACACGACGAGGTTTAAATAAAGTCGAGGTCTGTTCCTAGACGTAGTTTCCTTTTTAGAAAGGGTTTTCTACTCCACATCTGCACTGGATGCCTCGCGCTGCCTCAGATCTCAGACGCGCCGGGTTTCTCAAGATAGAAACAATTAAAATAGAAGTGTGAGGTTTGTAAATGAAACATTCGCAAAAGCCCGGGGCTCTGCGGCAGCCGGTGGAGGGATGAGTGGTGGACTAGTGGATCCTGCAGCAGGCAGCAGATCAGAAAACCGGGTGAGATGTATACGCGCCACGACGCCATCCGATTGTTTACCGAGTAACCGAACCAGCGCGTTTTCTCAAAAGCTTTTGTCCGCGCGCAACAATGACTGTACAAACTAAAAACCTCCAGAGGGTTCGTGCAGTCGTCTCGAGTTTCTCCTCCACCAATCATCCCCGCTTTATATTTGTGTGTTAGGGTTAGAGTTGACCGTAAACCAGTTTTGTTTCCTGCCTGCGTCTCTTCAAGTGTCCACATTTAAACTGACTCACTGAAATCTCGACTAGCAATGACTAGAAATGCTGTCGTCTTGGCGATTCCGGCCATGATCAGATTATGAAAATGCAGTGATAAAATCCTCTTCCTCCTCCTCCTGCTTCTCTCCTAACAATCCTTCTTTGTACCAACACAATAATGAGATTACAAGTCAGTGATGCAGTGATGCCCAGATTTTAAAAGGTTGTGTGGTAAAGAAAAATGCTGCCCACACACGTACAAAAAAAAACAGAGAGAGAAAGAAAGCTTTTATAGTTTCTCCTTTTATGGTGTTTAGTGGTTTTAGCAGAAAACTGAAAACATTGAATTACACCACAGATTCATGTACCTTGAGATCTTTCTCTTTTCTCCTTATTTGCAAACGTGTAAAAGGCAGGAAAGAAAAAAGAGTTGATGGTGTTAGAGCGTTGATTGGTGGTGGTAATAGTTGTTGTTGAATTCTTTGCATTCTGAGCATTCGCAGCTATTGAAAATGATAAGCTGTGGTAGCAACAGCAGTGAGAGTGAGCTGGATGTTGAGTGGTGGAGAAAAGCAGCTGGCGAACAAGTGACGTCTATTTTAACAGAAGAATTGCGCAGAAAAAGCCAAACAGTAGCAGTGTGTAGTAATGTGTGTATTTGCAACTTTCTTAAATCTGTTGTCTCGATATTATGTGTAAAATTGTCCACTATGTTGATATTTAACTCATTAAAAAAAAAGTTAGTTCATCTCATCAATGAGCCACTTTAGTCCTAATGTGTTTGCAGTACCGTGGTTATAATCCTGTTTCTTCTTGTGTGCTCATATAATCCTGCCCTTTCACTCGTCTGAGCTGTTACCACTTGCGAAGTTTCCTCTTCTGTTTTATCACCTGCTTGTTCAACCCGTTGAAACCTCGTTATAGATTTCTTTAGACGGCGAGATAATTCACGACCAGAAAACTGCTTTTGAGGGGATCCATAACTGAACAATGAGCCAAGACATATCGCAAATAAATCTGAATAACAGTGCCGCAGCAGTTCCATCATTATATTGTTTCACAGCGGCCCAGGAGGAGAGGCCGACCGGTTCTCATCTCTCCGATGGAGTAAAAAAGAGCTAAGCGTTCATGGTGAATAAAGACGGACAAATTGTCCGTCACGTCGCCCGTAAGTATCGTGGCTTTGAGGCTCAGTGAGGTAGCTCCAGCTGTTTCCCTTCTCAACATCACCTGTGTCTAACTAATTCAAAAAGGTGCAAAGAGCTGGAGCTTGAGTGATGACCAGGCAGACAGCTAGCGACCTGTGAGGGCGCCCTCCTCACAACCGAAGCAGCGAGACCATGAATTATGCACGACTTTATATCATTTAAAAATTTATTTATAAAAAAGCATTGAAAAACAACATTGTTCAGTTTGTTTGTTTATGTTTATTTCTGCTGCAAAGGCGGACATTTTCACATTGAGGTCTATGGGGATTGACTCGTTTTTGTAGGCAGCCTCATGTGGCCATTAAAGGAACTGCAGATTTTTGGCATTTGGCTTAATTTTTCATCCCAAGGGAAGGTTAATTTTTGGTTTTGGTTTGGTCTGCGTGTGCATGGCGAACCGCAAGTCTGTTTTTGGTGGTTTTAATTTGTGTTTGGATGTGCAGGTCGTGGTTCAGTCCTGTACCCTCAGGCCCCACCCCCTACCCGAGTCAGGGCCTGTATCCTTAATCCTTATCTCTCCCCTGACCCTCATCACCTACCTGAATCAGGGTCTGTATCCTCCTCCCACCCCTTCTCTTCCCGGGGAAAGGCCGACACAGTTGTGCATTCTGTTGAATAGCAGGAAAAAGGGCTAAGCTAACCTGTCTGTGGTTGAAAGTCACACGGTTGTGTGGTGGTAGCATGGAGGTCGACGCTGGCTGTTAAGCCTTCTTGAGGTGTCGTGGGCCTAACTTAACGAAACAAACTCCAGTGATGTGTTGCACACGGCCTACTGCCATTGGCTAGGCTAATTAGCTGGCGTCTTCTTGTCGGTTGCTAGCTGGTAGCTGACTGCTAGCCTGCTAAACTGGGCTTCTAATTGTGTTTTGCTTGGGATCTTGGCACGAGCGATTTTACCATCTTATCCTGAGTAATAATGGAGGCATGGGAAGGTAGTTGCGAGCATGGCAGTTCTGGTTCAGTTTCTGTAAACGATAGCAGAAGAAGTTTAATCAAATGCAGCAGCTGTCAGTGAAAAGGTACTGTAGCGCTGGTTGCTGTAGACAAAAGAACATAGACGTTAGCAGCAGCGTGAGTGAAGCGTCGGGTGTCAGACTGGAGGCAGATGTGATAGAAGTGGCAGATTATAAAAATAAAACCTGATAATGATTCCTTTGTTCTGTTCTTTAAGTCTCATATTGCATGTAAATCTTCTAAGAGCCTCTTACAGGCCGTCAGTAGCATATTGATCCCTGCTCCCTCCCTCCGTCCTCTCTGACTCCAGCCCCCCCCCCCCCCCCCCCCCCACTCTACCCCTTCTCCTCCTTCCTCTGCTCCTTCAGTGGCAGACTAAAGCTGTGAAAGGAGGGGGGAAAAAAAAAAAAAAATCAATGGGGAAAATGTCCTGAAACAGCCCGATCTAGAAGCCATCTGGCCCCGGTCGTCCTCGGAGAGCAGCAGCAGCAGCAGCAGCAGCAGCAGCAGCATGTCCCCGGAGACGAGACACACGGGGGAGAAGCCGAGAGAGAGAGAGAGAAGAAACACAAGCGCACAGCAACACAAAGCAAGTGTTAACTCAATAACACGCTAATGCTCGGTATGGGCTGCACATCATGTGGCTGTTACATAAGAGAGAGAGGGAGAGAGACAGGTGGACGCTTTTGAAGCTCGTCTCAAGAACGTTTGGTCTGTTTCTGGATTCGGTTCTTACCCCGTAGTCGCTTTTGGTTTGTATTTTGTGCAGCCTCGTTGCCCGAGTATTTAATATAATAATAACTCAGGTTTAAACTATTTAGGTTGATTGTTTACAGCATGTTTTTGGTCACATCCCTCCACAGGTCGGCTCATCTGAATTGGACGCATGTCATTTCTCTGCCTGAAATTAGCTTAAAAACGCTTTTCATTCAGCGCCACTCGTCCAGGTTTTGTCAGAATTAGGCCTCGGTGTCGTCTGGTGGATCACATTAGAGTTTCACGTTTTGACCTTTAATTATTGCACCCTCCTCGCAGCAATTAATGCAATTTGTAAGAGTAGCTAAACGCCGCGGTTTGTGCCAGTCACAGACGCGCGGTGTCAGAAGTGAAGAAATCAGGTGTAATCACCGACAGCAGAAAGTTGCTGATTATTAAATTACGCAACTGGAACCGCGAACTGAGGAACAAACGAGGGGAAATTAATGAAAAGACGTAAAGAGAAAAACAGACGGGAGGGAGGGAAGATGGGAACGGAGAAAGAAATTAGGAGAATGTGAAGTGGGGATGAGTGCAGCCATAGACCCAATCATCTGCTGAGAACTCCCTATCTTAATACATCTCAGGAGCCCATCAAACATTTTGAGAGCTTGGAACTGATCTCTGCCACCTGATCCTTTAAAAGGGTTTTACAGTTCTTGATAGCAAATTAAACAAGAGGGACCACGAACCTGAACCTTGAGAACGGACTCGCGCGCGTGTGTCGGATAGACGGCGGCTGCATGACTTCATGTTTCACCGATCAATAAACGGTTAATGCAGAAACGACGTTTGATCTCTGTTGACGTCTACGTCGAGTCTCGGGAGCCGCGAGAAAAAGTCTCTGAATTCGTGTTTTTTTCGTTACAGAAAACAGACCAGGAGCCGATCAGCCATAACATTATGACCACCGACAGGAGAAGTGAATAACTTTGAGCATCTTGTGACTATTTAACGTTCTGCTGGGAAACTTTTGGATCTGGAATTCATTCGTGCGGATGTTACTTAGACGTGTAGCTTCCACCCAGACCAGACCAGACACCCCCCCCCCCCCACAGCAATGACAGTCCTTGATAGTAGCCATCCCCAGCAGGATGCAGCCTGACACCGACACACAAAAACAGTTTAGAAACAACTAAAAAAAAAACATGGGAAACGTCACAAGGTGTTGACCTGGCCTCCAAATTCACTAGAAAATGATCAAATATCTGTGGTATGATCCACAGAGGACCCAGAGACCCCCCCCCCACCCCCCACTAACAACATCCTGTTTCCACAGAAGGAGGCACAAGGGAGAACTACGCAATTATTAGGAACGCTCCCATAGACAAACGGTGTCAAAGGAAGTTTCCATAAACACCTTCACGACAAGCAGCGGATCACAGCCAAACAAGCGTTAGATCTTTTATGGAGTTCTAAAAACGATAATGTTTCGCATTTAAGATCAACGTAGCCGCAGGTCGCTAGGGTCGCCCCTCAAACCTCCATGTTTGACTGGCTGGTTTGTTCAGGATGCCGCTCTCAAGGCTGCGCTTTCAAGATTCAAAAGAAGATGGAGTTTAGTTTCTACAGCCCAGAAGGGACCAGCATCACAGGGATCCACCCCAGAGCCAGCTAGTCTTGTTTTCCACAGATCCTACAAAGTTCTACAAATCCCAAACCCCCTAACTGGAAAATAATAATATTAAATAAAAAGAAACAGAGTGAGATTATTTCTAAATGTTTCTGACACAAACAATAATATCATTATGTTTCATACTTTTAACTTGCAGTGGTTTACAAGCTAGTAGTGCTTTCTTCTTTTTTTTTTTTAATTAAAAGGGCAAATTAATAGTGATTGAAATCAAGTAGGCCTCTTTAAAACTAGGCTACCTAAGTATTTTTTATTATTTTTTTTAGTTCTGGTGAAGTATTTCTCAGTAGCTCAGCACTTCTTCCACTCCAGCTTCACCGTGCTCTTTCTTTCTTTTCTTTTTTTTAGTCACTTTTGGCAACAGTGGGATTTAAAGTCTGGAGGATAGATATTTATAGTGTGGCAACAGCAACAAGAGGGAAAAAAAAAGTGCTGACGGATGTGGATTTATTTGTACTCTGCAGATTTTTTATTTTTTTTTTAAAGAAAACAACAACAACGAGGATAAACGCTAGTAAACTGAACAGGTGGGCGGATCGAGCTGAGCTCTTCCCTCCACTGCGTCCCTGCTCTCCACGCAGACACCGCCACATGGAAACCACATGGCCGAGCGTCTGTGGGGGGAAAAGGGAAAAAAATAAAATAAAAAAACTTTCGGGGGGAAAAAACACTTCATCTCCACTAGGACTGCTGCTGCTGCTGCTGCTGCTGCTCGCTCTCAGACGCTTACTTTCTCAATTTCATTCTGTTTACGTCTTTTTTAGTCGCTGTTTCCTCTCAGCAGCAACACCGGTGGTTTCTCTCTGCTCGGCGCAGCCTGTAATGACTGAGAGAGGAATGCTGTCGGTTTTATATAGGCCTCTAAAAATAACTCACCCCCCTCACTCCCGCCCCCTGCCGGACCGACAGCCTCCTGCAGCCAATGCCGCCTCTGCGTCCCCGCAAGCCCCGCCCCCTCCCTCTGTCCCAGCGCCTCCTTAATTGGACGCCAGTGACATCATCAACCCTATTTACCTTATTAGGTCACGCATGAAATTGATTGACAGGTGGCTCCGCCCCTCCCCTCCCCTCCCCTCCCCTCGCCTCCCTCCCTCCCCTCTCGCTCCGCTCGCCTGGATTGCAGCGGGGTCCAGTCTCTGCTGCTGCTTGGAGGAGCAAACCTGGCAACCTGGCTACTTGCGCGGAGACCGATCGGGCAATCTGGCAATGCGGAAATAGATCTGGCACCCCGGAGCCGTACCGCGGAGAGAGGCGTGACGGAGCGAGCAGAGAGGAGAGGGGATTTTCACTGACAAAGATAAAATAATCATCACTTTCTTTCCTCTCAGCTTTTTTTTTCTTTTCTTTTTTTAATTAAAGTGCGCTCAGGTGCGCTCGTCTGCACCGGCTGGGGATTATTTTTTTTTTTCCCCCAGCGTTTGTTTCTTTTTAATTTGTCAAGTCAAAGAAGAAGGAAGAAGAAGAAGAAGAAGTGCGTTTTTATCGTTTGGATCCCGGACTTCTTTACTGACTTCTTGTTTTGCATCAAGCATGGATGTGTTGGCGAATTACAGTATTTTCCAGGAACTCCAACTCGTTCATGACACTGGTTATTTCTCCGCGATGCCTTCCCTGGAGGAGAACTGGCAGCAGGTCAGAGATGATGCGTTTTCTATTCTGCTTTTTCTTTTTTATTTAAAAAAAAAAGGGGGGTTATAAACTGGGATGAAATATCCTGCCATGTGCGCGTTGGTGTGTGTTTTTCTTTTATGTGGTTTTTACTGTTTCGCATCAGCGGAGCGCTCCGGAGCGGCAGCGTAGTTGCGTCTTTTTTTTTTTTTTTTCGCTCACATGGAGCACGGCGAGGTCCGCTGACAGGAGAAAACACACGCACACACAGAAGGAGGAGTGGGGTAAGGGAGGGAGGGGGAGGAGAAGGGGGAGGATACAGGCAACGTTACGCACTAATGGCACTAATGGACAAACAGCGTTAAAAAAAAAGAAAGAAATAGTAAAAAAAACGCTCCAACCTTACGTTTACGCGCACGAATGCACCTTACTCCTACTCAAGGTTTATTCAAAACCCCCGTGGTCGTTGATTTAAAAGCGAGAACGTGACGATATTGCGGCGTGGAGCTCCTCATGGTGATGTTCAGATTTTTAACTTGAGCCTCAGAATGATCCACCAGGTTTTTCAGTGCGGCTGGATTCAACTCTGAAACGCTGTTCCTGCTCCTCCAGCCATTTTTAGAGCCTGACGTTTTTGGAGATAGTAGGGTTTCACCTGGCAACATCCAGGGACCGTAAAGTTACTCATATCTTTTATATATATAGATATATTTTATTTTATTTTGCCTTTACGCCAAAATGAAAGAGGTTTGGTTTCCTGTAACTTTCCATTAAGACTTTGGGTGATTCGTCCCGTCGTGGTCCATAAATGTTTCATAAATCTGTCAGTTTGTGTAACTAACACAGCTCAGACCCGTGAGTGAGGGTGAAGGTGAAAGTGAAGCGATCCTCGTGATATTTGAGTATTTTTTTGAATCCTGGAGCGTGATTCTGTTTTTAGTGTGACTGATGTGATCGATACAGCCCCCCCCCCACCCCCCCCTCCCCCCTCTGTCTCTGGTGGCAGACGGACAAACGCCTAATAGCAAGTGACTTCTTCTTAAATAATATATCCACATCTGCCACTGTTTGTTTGCGGATAATCCTGCTGAATAATACATATCGCACAGAACATACAGTAGACGCTGCATGAAATGAAAAACCTTAAAACCTCCACTGTCGCTGAATAAGATATTGTTTCTAAAAAAAAGTGATATTTCTCCACACGATTAGACCACATGTGAGTTTTTTTTATGGTCTGGGTTAAATAGAAGCTGTTAATTAGAGGCCGCCCGAGTTTTATTTGTGTTCGTATTCCATGAACCACAACAACTAAAGTCTCCTTCGTGGCAAAAAGGTTCTACTCAGATGACACAGGGTTTGCTCCATTGTGTGTGTGTTTGTCCTCACACACTGCTGAATGAAGCCCAAACTGCGTTTCTCCTCTCGTGACTGTCTTACTGACACCAATTCACACGGTCTCGTCCTATTTTTAGCGCAAACAGCTCGTCATTTCGTCCCCTGTAACCTATTTCCCCCCCCCTCGTCTTTTATCATATTGTTAATTGATTGAGGGTGTTCAGGAGTGAAACTAATTAGGGTCAGTCGGGTGGTGGTGGTGGTGGTGGTGGTGGTGCAGCAGTTTTCACTCCTCCTGTTTGGTCAGGGCACATTAGCTACTGATTTCCTTGTAAATGTTTACTGATCAATACATGAGGCACAAATTCAGAAAATAAAGTGTAGCTGAACCCACAGTGTCATGCTTAGAAATATGTGTGTGTGTGTAAAGATTTTCCAGTATTATCTTTAATATAAAGACTAGCAGATTACATCATGTATAGTTTTACTCTATAAATCAATAACCCAAACCCTGGTTAATACTTGCATATGTTACAGGAGCAGACCCTCACACTGCCCTCTGGTGGACAGGTTTTAAACTACAGCACACATTTACATACATGCACCTTTAAGATATTCACGCCTGTGTTCTCATATTACATATGGGAAGCTCCTTAAATGAACACGAAGGTTTCTCAAGTTTAAAGAAAACTTGACAATTGCTGCAACAGAAAGGGTTGTTGGCCATGTTTGTCAGGGCTAGTCCACGCGACACCTCCCATAGACGGAGCTCAGCTACCATGAGTCATCTTCTCCTGGTGACCCCTCAGCTGTGATTAGCTGCTTGGCTTTAAGTGACTTATACCCACCTACCAATCAGTGACATGTAGCAATGACACGTTAGAGGCTTGTCATACGGCAACGTTGCAGCTGTTTAGGAGTTGTTACCTTGGATACGCTGGTTAGCTCTCATAGCTCACAGCTCAATAGATGTTTAGCCTGACTTAAAACACACAGTGAATGCAGGGAAAACACTAATCCAGACTGTTGCCGCCTCTGTTTAAATGGTGTTATGTTTTCCATGTTCAAGATAAAAGTCCATGTAGATGAACCATTGTTGTGGTGCTCATAACCTTGTAAGTTGGGATTTATGATTAAGTCTGAGGTCATGAGTTGTGAGTTTTATGGTGTTTTCACAAATGGTGGAGGTAAATGGTCAGTAATGTACTCTAATCTGATCATATAGTGTTTCCTTAAATATTTATATGTGTCAGGAAATGTTCTCATGTCATTATGTCATTACATCTCCTTCATGGTGTTGTTAGCATGCTAAGCCGTTAGCCTCAGTTGCTACTAGATGCCAACTGTGTCCTCAAAGCAACGTTCTCCTGACTTTAGACTGATGTTTGCACTTGGAACCCACTTCCCATGTTATAGCAAGGTTTTATTTGAGTTCAGCATCTGTAACCGCTGCCTTCCACACGCTTTAAAGTTACGTGCATGCACAGTGCACAACAAATCATATGTGATCTCACTGGAGCCCTCAAACAGTAACCCTGCGGATTTTTAAGCTACTTCTTTTTTAGCTTCAAGTTTTGTTTCTCATAAGATAATGTGCTCAGACAAGGGTTGTTCCAGCCGCAGCAGCAAATAAGTTCCAGTAACTCCACAAGACTCCACCTGCACAGCTGAGAGATGAAGCTTGTGAAGAAGTTGGAGAGATGGTCGTGTTTATAAGGAGCCGTTGACTAAAGCATGAAAATTAGAGTATTTAGATTTAATATGCAGGAAGATACGCGTGAATGGCGCTTTAGGGCTGCTTATTGTTTAAGTAGGCTAATTTTTTTTGCTAAAAGCTTCTGTCACCTTGATGTGAAGTTCTTTTTGCGCACTAATAGTCAAGACATAATGCACAGTGTTAATGAGCAATTAACGCCGAATCAGAGTTTCCCTCTGATCTGCATCAGTTGCGTTCACTTAAAGTCTGGATATCCTCGTGGCTGCCTCTCGCTAATTAACCGGACGCAACATTAAAGCCGACGATTCCTTCGGTGCTTCCACTGTTTTTGTGCGAAGCCAGGCTAGGCTAGGCTAGGCTAAGCTAGGCTAGGCTACGCTAAGAGATTTCTTCCTCTGACTCCAGGTCATGACAAAGCACCGATGCAGCATCCAGAAATGTCAGGGTGGGGGCGTCCTGCAAATGTTTTGTGGACGTGGACGGTTTCGGGCACGTGGTTCAGTTTTTACTCGGGACGGAAAATGCTGCGTTATTGTGGACGGAGGGCCAAGAGTGAAAGGAAAAGATGTGTTTTGTCAAATTTATCTGCAGTAGCGGGCGACACAGTCTCAGACAGAGAAAGACACACACACACAGAGAAACCAGGCGCACATGCATTTTTTCCACTCTTGTTCCTTCTGTCTCCCTCTATCCCCTCATTCACTCCATCACACACACACACACACACACACACACACACACACACACACACACACACACACACAGACACACACACGCTTGGCTGGCATGCACTAATGGAAAGCTATGGTCTGGCAGGACTCATCCCGCCACTTTCGACAGTAATTGGCCGTTTGCTGTCAGACGGACAGAACAACACACAGACAAACAACACACACACACACACACACGAGGAACCTGATTTGTGGGTGTCATTTATCTTTTCTGAATGTCCTTGTTCCTGGTCTTTGTTTCCTCCCCCGTACAGGCTTCTTTTATCAGCTGCTTTGCATCATGGCTAAACATGTGGAAAACACACACAAATATGCTCTCCCTCCCTCCCTCCCTCCCTCCCTCCCTCCATCCCTCCCTCCCTCCCTCTCCGGCTCTGGCCTGTCTGTCAGCCTCGTTGCCTCTGACAGTGTGAGCCCGTGCTCTGCGTGTAATTGCCGCATCTTTGCAGGTTCGGGATGATGTGATGGGCTTTAGGGATTTATGTGTGTGTGTGTGTGTGTGTGTGTGTGTGTGTGTGCGCAGAGCGGAGAAGGATCAAATGGCGAAGCCAGACTTCCCAATTAGATGTAATCCATTTATTTCAAAGCAGCGCTACGCCGACGTCTGATGAATGGGAGGGGGGAGAGCAGAGAACAGAGGGATGATAAAGGTGAAGCGGAGGCAGAGGTTTCGGTTTCGCGTCGCCGATCGGGGCCGATGCTCCGCGTCCAGGTCTCCGGCCTTTTATAAAGCGTCCGACTCTCACGGCCTCTTTCTCATCTCGTCCGCTCGTTTACATGCTCGGCGTGTCTGTGCTTCTTTTCAGGGCTGATTGATTTATTTGCCGGGGCGTCGTTAAAGCAGCCGCGCCAGACCGGCCAGCTCTCTGCGTTACTGAGATACAGTGTCTCCATTAGGCACCGGGCAAGCCCCACCGCCCTGCATCTTTTTTTAAAGAGCGCGATCGATCAGGAGGTTACCTGTGATCGCAGTAATTCGTGCAGGTGGAACCGTCGCATGTCGTCCCGTTTAAACCCCCCCGCGTCTCCTCTAAACAAACGCTCACAGCTTTACCCGCCGCTGTGCTTCACGATAAATCAAACCGTTCAGATGCAGTGACAAGAAGTGGAGACTGGAATATTCCTTTAATTTGTCTTGTCGGGTAGAATGTGTTCTGCAGTTACGCAACATCCCATTATCAAGCTCCATCGTTTCCAATCTTTGTTGACTGTTTTAATATGTCCAAATTCAACTGTAAATCATTAAATAACGTAAACACGTGTGCTTATTGGATGTCCAATAAAGGGTTGAAATAATGATGAAAAATGACAGATTTAATTCTTTTCATGCTCTTTGGCGCCACCTGTGGCAAGAAGTGGTAACTGCAAGTATATGTTTGAAACTTCACTTCCTAAATATCCAGACAGTGTCATTTAAAGCAGGAGTCTTCAACGTTTTTCAGGCCATGGACCCTCAAACTGATGGAGAGATTAAATAGGGACCCCCCCCTACCTACTATATGTGTTCTATATTAAACTCAGCCTGGGCTATTTATAAATATAAATTATTATTATGTATTTGCATTCAATATAAAGCTTTATGTGTGCAACAGTAAAAGACAGATAAAGAAAATAATGGACAGATTCAAGTTTTATCTTCACCTGAGGATTGAATAGGCTCTTGGTCAGAATCTTGATTGGCTCAGCAGCGATAGGGGGCGGGGCCTAGTGTCTACAGGAGACTTAGATTGACAGGTCTAGTGTGGTGCTATATATATATATATAAATCAACCAAAAGCTTTGCGACGCCCCCTGCAGTACCTTCGCAGACCCCCTGTTGAAGACCTGTGATCTAAAGAATATCGTGACCAGATAAACACTATCTTTGCCTTTTATCTCTCTCATAAAGACGGTTGATGGATGCACCATTATCTTACTTTTTATTCCGTACGACTTCACAGGCGCCCGGTTCCCGAACACTGTCATTAAAAGCCCTTTGATTTAATTTAATCCGTGGGCCACAGGTTCACCTCCGACTTTGCCGCCTCATTTGGTGACAGCAAATGTATTTAAATTTAAATCTAACCGTATTTGTATGTATTCAGTATATATACAGCAGTAGCGCATCCGTAAGGATTCTTCTTTTGCAATGAGGTGGTGACAGAAGCATCAGTTTGGGTTCAGCGCTCAGTGTCGTCTACACATTAAACACCTCGACCTGTTCTAACAAGCTGCAGCTGTGCAGTTTCTGTTACTCCCCCCTCTGCTTCTCATCTTTTTACTAACCTGTTAACCTGCTGCATGGGCGGTTGCATGAACTGAGTTTTTCTTTTTCTCACTCTCTATGTTTCCCCCCCTCCTTCCTATCTCTCTCTCTGTCTGGCTTGAGGCAGGCCCAGGGAAGTTTGACAAGATAATGAATTGCCATGCATGCTGCAGTTTTTCACATTTTACAGCCCAGTAACTCTCTGTATGTGGGGATGGAGGGAGGGGATGGAGGGAGGAGGGGTGGAGGGAGGGATGAGACAGAAAGAAAACACCGGTAGACACAATCGATGGGGAGGGGGGGGGGGGGGGGCAGGGGGGAGTGTTGACCATAGATGGTTGACCATCTATTTTAACTGCATCTTCCCTTTGTCTCTCTCGCCATACATCCTGTATGACCACGGACGCACACACACACTCTGAGTTATGTAATTGTCTGCGGAGCACAGCTGCTTCCTCATAGTCACATCAGACACACACACACACACACAAAAAAAAGAAAAGATGAGGGAGAAAAACTAAGACCGGACAGACAAAGATTAAAGACGCTACTGAGAAATGAGACAAAGAAAGACGGAGGGAGAGGAAGAGATGAGCGGGAGGAGGCGTGTGTCGGCTGCTTATGTAATAACTGTTACGAATGTCAGGATGTGTATGTTTAAAAAGTGACTTGGAAGCATCGGCTGGAAGTTTGAGTTGTGTTACTTCCTTGTTGTGCGCCAGAATTAACATAAACCAACAGACAAGAGAAGAAAAAAAAGACGTTGGTTCCAGTTTTTTAATTACTTCATTTACAGCTGCACTGTCATTGATGACGTTCATTACATCCGTAGCCACTGATCCTTCGCGGTATGTTAAAAGTAAAAGTCAGTCTTTAGATTTAGAGCAGAGAATGGAAGCATTCGGACATCGTTTGAGTTTTGTCTCATTGCTGATTGGTGCTCAGGTCTCACTGCTGATCATGAGCACGACAGCAGTGGTGCTTTCCAGTTCATTTCACTGTCTTTGCTAATCGCTGCAAGAATACTTTCAGAAAATAATGGGGTAAAACTTTTAAATGGTTCATCACTGATATATATATATATCAGAAAGTTTAATTCACATTTTACTGCCTTTGAATTGTAAAGCATTACATTACTTTAATGTGGATTTTGCCTCCTCAACAGATCTTCTTCTACATCCAGTAGAAGCTGATGTGAAATAGTAAAATGACTCAGCTCAATGCTAACAACAGTACAATGTAATGGAGCAGCTGTGGCTCATGGTTCAATACATATTGTGATAGAGATACTGTAGTTGTGTTCATACTGGAATCAATACAGCTAGAAGCTACTACTTTATATTGTAACCGAACACTTAAAGAAAGCTGCACCACGTTAGATGTTTCTTTAAATTACTTGTGCTATTTCACGAGGTACAAAGATCTTTTGGTTTTGGCACAGAAAGTGAACTTAACTATGATGTTCTTCGTGTCCTTTTCGCTGACAAACTGAAAATAATGAGCATACGTCCGTCTGGTGAATGAAGAGTCTGACTCTGCTGCTGCTGCTGCTGTCGTCTTCTCCCCAATCAGCTGTTCTCTAGCTCTAACAGGAAGTTAACATTTTCTCCTCTGCTGACCTTCAAATTGTACCTTCCATTACTGCGTTACAGCAAAAAATAATGCATTACAGTAATTGCATTACTTTTGTGATGCGTTACTTCCAACACCAACACTCCTAATGACTTTGGGCATCTTGTATTTTATGCAGTGTCACCAGTAGATGAAAATGAACCTCTAGCTGCGTCGTCTTCAGAGATACTTCACTCTGAGCGAAGAGTTCATTGATTAATCTAAGATACACACTCTCATTTAAACCTTAGATGCACCATATTACTGGGAAATAAACCTACATCAGAGATTTGTTCACATGTGGAGCTGGATAAAAGTGGTAAACTTGTATTGTTCCTTAGCTTAATCAAAAGTGCTGCAAGGAATTTGCATCATTTATTCAGATGTTGTGGCTGTAAAAAATTACAAAAAAGAAAAAGAAAATACAGCACTGATGCATGTTTTCTTCTTCTTTTTTTTTATGGTGCAGGTTCTCGTCATTTTATTCTGCTCAGATTGAACTCTGGTCTGTCTGTGTGTGTCAGCCCTGTGATTAAGTGGTGACCGGATCAAGACGATCCACCTCTTGCCTCCTGCGTGCTGACTAAGTCCACTACCCACTGTGACCGAGCGCGGTTAGCTTTACAGAAGCTTCCTAAGCGGATAATTGCAAAGCACACACCCTCATTAGTGCCGTCGATTGGCTGCTCGTTACCGTACGCAGACATTAGAATTCAGCGACGGTCACGAGTCAGAGGCTCAGAACGTCTGGAGCTGTAAAACGAATACAGATCTGTAAAAAAAACGACGCCTTCAGGCACAAACACAGCTCTTCACTTCTTACAGCGTGGAAGCCGGCGCCAATATTCCCCCTCAATATGAGACGCTCTAATCACTGCACTCATTCATTTTCTTTTTCTTTTTTTTATCTTGTCCCCAAACACACACGGTTATTGTCTTTTGCTCATAATTTGAAATCACTGGAGTCAAACGTATACACACACACACACACACACACACACACACACACACGCTTGCCTGGGAAGCCATAATTCAGTAAGTGAATAAGGCATTCAGTGTACGGTGGCAGAGATTAGATAAGAAAGTGAGCAGTCAGACTGCCGCGGCAGGAAAGCAGAACAAATGAACTGCACTCGTGATGGAGAGAGCTTATACTGTGAAAGCCATAGCCCTGATCTTTCAAGATGAGTGGTTTTCTATGGAGGGCGACTCTCCAGCACTATTCACCGCGGAGCCCGATTACTACAGTTTACAAGGAGATTTACCCATTCATCTCTTCATGCTGCAAGCACACGCTGGATGTCTGCCGTTGTGAAGTGAATCATCTTGTTATATGACTTGTTGTTGCATATATATTGATTTTCATCCCTGTTTATGAGAGGAAGAGTCTGGCGGGTTTGGGAAATGGACGTGATGCACCACCTGCTGTCGCATGTGTTCTCAGATTCTTCTCTGGATTTCAGGAGGGCGTTTAGCGTAGCTTAGCACAAAGACTGGAAACGAGGGGAAACTGCTAGCTTAGCTCAATCTAAAGCTCAAAAACACTGCAAAGCTGCTTCATTTGGACTTTATTGACCTACAGGGGGAATTGCTTAAGACATAAATGAGTGGTTAATTGTATTAGTGTGTTAGTAAGTAAGATGCTAATGTTTCCCAACAAGATAATAACATATTTTTGTGGCCAATAAAGCAGCGTTTAGTCTGCTACTACAATCAGTGCACTCGCTCGCACCAAATGAATCTATAGTACGTTTCATATAGCGTGAGCTTTGATTAACGTTTCAGCGACTGGTTGATTACTGATTAGTCAAGTGGCAAACAATCAATTTTACAATCTGCTATTATTTTAATTTTTGCTTACAGTGACTTGCAGCCCGAGAATTAACCGTTCCGCAAAACAGCCTGCGACACGGTTTGCAGGTCTGACGGGTTAAATAAAGTCTCACGTAATGACAGTTGTGCCGTTCAGTCTGGTTGGTGACTAAGTAAAGTCACCAAGTAAACACGGCTCCATGATTTCACAGCCATCAATTATATGTTGGATGTCATCTTTTCAGCGGCTGTACATTAAAGTAGGCTACTCAAACACATCGTCTGTGTTGGAAACGTTGCGCTAATTGAATGATTAGATAACAGAAAGTAATTAATAATAAGCTGTTTGACGACGCTGGATTGTTTCGTTGTATTTTGAAATTATTTCAGAGCCGAACTAGAGCGACTGATTTGATTCTTTTTTTAACCTGAGAGGAATCCTCCTGATGATCACAGGCTGAACTGTGCGGACACACACACAGACAGGTGTGTTGTGTTGTGTTGTGTTGTGTGTGTTTGTGTCTCCACATCCTGCTGAGCCAGTGTTTGCAGACCAGTTGGCTCAGGGATGAAGCCTCGTGACCTGGCTCCCTTCCATCCTTCTTATTCTCTCCTCGCCCAGCTCTCTCATTCTCTCTTTCTTTTATTCTCTCTAACGCCATCCCATTATCTCCGCAGCGTTCTTTTGTTTTTGCACATTTTAAATTTTGCACAGTCAGAAAACGCGAGTTCCTTTTTTTTTACAAGGAATCTGAAAAGTCCAAACAGCCCAAAGAGTTTTTTCCTCTGGATTGATGTGGAAAAGTTGATGTGTCACACAAACGCTGATGGAAATTCGTTTTGTAAATGAACAGTGACAGTGTAGGACCTCCTGCTTACTCAGTTTTCTTCTTCTTCTTTCATTCCTGCAAGATTAGAACAGAAATCCCCAGAAATGGCACCTGGTGTTGGACCAGATGAGACTGAATGTCGTTCGTTAGAGCAGCATCTGCAGCTCTTTTTTATGATGCCGTTTGGTATTTTCTGAAAGTTTTCCAACACATCTAGTTAATTAAAAGCACACGGTTTTAAGATTTTATGTTTTACGCCGTTTGCCACATCTGGCCGGAAACGCACCCTCTTCCCCCTTTCGTCCAGTCCACTGTGCTGAACCAACAGGCACCGGGACACTACGCTGCACTCGTGTTGTGTGTTTGGGCAATGACATCATTCATGGTGAGCAGAGGATGTTGACAGTGACACAGGAAATGAGTGCCTGTGTGTGTGTGTGTGTGTGTGTGTGTGTGTGTGTGTGTGTGTGTGTGTGTGTGTGTGTGTGTGTGTGTGTGTGTGTGTGTGCGCGCGCTGCCAAGGCCGAGCGCTGGCAGGACACCATCCAGGATACACTCAGACATACCACTGCTTTCACAAAGGTTTTCTGGAATAATGTGAAAAAGTTTAAATAGTTTTCATAACATGCAACTTGTCGCTAAATCACGAGTCATTAGCTGCAAGGTTTCGAAGTTTTGCATATTTAGGAAACAATAAAGTCAATGATCTGCAGTACCTCCGCAGGTTACAAGGATTATACACTGCACTTATTTTAAACATTAGTTTTTACAACTCTCACGCTCCTACGGGACCACTTTATGGTTGGCATGGCAACTGGTGGTTGCCATTATGTCACATCCTGTTTCTACAGCGTCCAATAACTAAAACTTGTCCAAACTGACTCTTGAGCGTGCATTAACATTATGTTAACTACCTAAAATGACGTCCTTGTTTTAGATCCAAGTCCCACCCACTACCATGGAGGGGGTGGAGCTTATGGCCTATACTGCTGCCAGTCACCAGGGGGAGCTCTACTCGCTTTGGCTCCACTTTTGAGGAGCAGTTCCGCCATCCATCTTTAAATAATTGTAAATCTCTATGGTCTAAAAGTCAAAAACGCAAACATCAGGTTTTGAAAAGGTGGCGGTGACGTACATTTTTATCAGACAACTGAAATTACGCAAATACCTTTTCATTTTTCCTGCTAGGTGAGTTGTCCGTGTCGTTTTCTCCGTCAGGTTAAATTCAGCACAGATCAGGTGAGAGATGATTTCAGGAGCAATATTTAAAACACTACCAGTCAAAAGTGTGTCATTGAATGTATGGAAGCCCCAAGAGGCCATACATTCATACATATTATCTCCTCCGTTTGCCTGCGATAACGAGTTCCTCCATTTTTTCAAGACCTCGAGTTATTTATGTCGTTATTTCAGGAAAGCAAAGCTTTGTTTTCTCAAAACAAACGTCTCACCTTACAGTAGACCAGTTATATTAGGCTATTATTTTGCTACGTTATAGTTTTAAGGCCATAAATCAGTCAGCGTGATGGAACTCTCTCGAACTGAACATACTGAGATCTCGAGAAAGCGAGATAACGAGATAAATAATAGAAAACAGAGGGCATTAATGAAAAATAAATATGTGAGCGCGTGGCCACTTGGGTCGTCCATAGAACTGAATGAGAAGGTGTCTCCAAACTTTTGACTTGTAGTGTATTTCTGATTATGAGACCATGGGGGAGTAAATTATAGCCTGGCAGGCCGCCATAGTATTAACATCATACAGGAAACTGACACCTTTAATATCTTAATACTCATTTAAAAGGACTTGTCAACACAGCGGCCATGTTTTACATCAGGAAAAAGTTAGTGTACAAGAAAAAACAAGAAGATTTTACAAACCATGAAATGATTTAATTTTAGTTTACGATGTTCAAATGTCACCAAACCGCACTCAAAGTCAAAGTTGTGTTTTGGACGCAGGGACATAACACAGTGACGCTCTGTGAGGTCTGAGCTGAGGCAGGATAACAGGCAGCGGTTGCAGTGCAGTGAGTGCGTGCCAGTGTTTCACTGTGCCTTTGTGCACGCATGATCGGATACGAGTGTGTGTTTGCGTGTGCGCAGAGTGTGAAAGTAAATGGGTCAGATGCAGCGGAGGAGGAGGAGGTGGATGACCTTGGGAATTTGTCCTGTTTTTCTCCGCGACTGTGCCGACGCGTCTCTTTGTCTCGGGTCGGGGAGGGAGGAGCGCGACAACTCGGAAACAACCGATCGTGCACAAAGCTCGGGTTTGTTGACGGAAAATGAGTCTCCTTAAAACTGTTCGTCTAATTACCAATTACACTGAAGCGTGACGGTGTTTTCTGTAATTGGAACTAAAAAAAAGAAATAACTGTGAAAAAGAAACAGCGGCTGTCTTGGGTGTAATAATATCAAACACGAATTCGTTCTCACTTCACTGGTCTTTCCTTCAAATTACAGAACCGCTCGTACTTGGTTAAAACTTAAAACTGGATCATATGATAGTTGGCTTCATCTGGTGTCTCATCTCCGATTCCTCCTCTTCCCATTGATCCTGGATTATCGAAGTAAAACGTAATTGATTGGAACATGCATTTAAGCATCATATACTTACACCCACCAATCAGCCACAACATTAAAACCACTGTCAGGAGAAGTAAATAACATTAACCACCTTGTGACAATCCAGTGTTCTGCTGGCATTCATTCATATGGATGTTACTTAGAGATGTACCACCCACCTAGACCAGACCAGACACCCCCTCCTCATAGCAATGACACAACAGGATGCACACAAAATCCTTAGCTTAGCAACAACTCAAGAAAACCTGAAGAACTTGACAAGGTGTTGACCTGGCCTCCAAATTCACTAGATCCCAAACTGATCAAGTGTCTGTGTGATGATCCTCAACCTGTAGGACCCAAAGCCCCCCAGCAACAACATTCTGTTACCGGACACCCACAGGTATCCATTCTCTGATGACCTACACAATATTAGGCGGGTGGTCATTTATTCTACCTACCTATTTGAAAAGAAAATACCATCAGTGAACCCACGATTCCACCTGACGCTCTGATCTGTCTGTCATCATCTATCATGGTAAATAAGTTGGAGGAACCAGTGCAGACGATGGCGTTTCCTTGTCGTAAACATTTTGGGCACTGACATACGTCAAGCAACTCTATCAGTTGCTCCCATTGGTTGTTGCATCAATGACGTTGCCTCAAAGTTGCGAGTAGTTCAACTTGTTACCCATCCAGGCTTTTTCTTTAACGTCTTCAACGTACCATCCTTAACTGAGACTCATTTTTTTTATTATTATTCCTTCAGTATTTATTCAGCTAACAACGAGAGTTAACTCCTCATCAGGACTGGAAGTCCTAAATCAGGCCAGCTGTGCCGCTGTTAGTGGACAAATGTTTTATCTTGTCCGGCCCAACGGTGCCGTGATTGCTATGCTGGGATATGTGGGTCGGCAGCTATTTTAATCCACAGTGTTGCCAGGAATACCTCAGGGAATAGACAAGTGCTGCAGTGTGTGTTTGTGTGTGTGTGTGTTTGTGTGTGTTATTAAATGCATTCCCGTGTCTATGGACGGGAGGGGGGGGGGAGCACGGGGCAGAAAGACAGCAACTACGTAAGAAGAATGTAAGGATGGGAGAAAGTGTGTTAATTTATTAATTTGAGCTGTTGTACACTTGTCAAACAGACTTCTGTTGTTTCGTGAACGCACTCACCAAACCCAGCGATGCCTCTTCCCTCCATTTTCAGTCTGCGCACTGTTTTCCCCCCGCGCATCACGGCTCTCATCTCTTCATAAATGGATAAAGTGTTTCAGACAGGCTGAAGCTCTGCTCGCAGCTTAAAGCTCCATCGTGGATCGGATCAAACAGCGCAGGTGTTGTTATCAACATAGCGTGTCTGTCTGTTGTATTTATGGCGCGGTGACAGCGCAAAGGGAAAAAAAAAAAAAAAAAAAAAGCAGTGATTAAAAATAAATTTGATATCTTCTCACCAGATCCCTGGGCTCCTGCACCGAGACGCCGGAGCATCTCACTGGTTTATGTGCTGAGCGCGTGAAAATAGAAATGACTTCAACGATCACATGTCAAAGACAGGATCAGTCTCTGTCACCACATATATTGACAGAATAGTTAAACTAGTGCTATTTATAAAAATATATATTTTATTATCATTTTGCATTCAATATTAAGCTATTCCTTATCCGTTTAATATAATATGTTGGATGCATGTTAATGTGTGTTTAAAGACATTTTAATTTCTGGGGGAAAATTAAAAAAAATACATAAAAAATATCTAATCAACCAAAGATTTTGCGATCATGGCTGTTTATCTTCCTTTATATGTGATTTCAAAGATACAACGCACTTTAATTCATACTAATTCAGATGGTAAACTTAAATAACTAAAGTTATTATTATTATTCTTATCGTAATATACGTTTGAGAGCTTGAGTGAGAGTTTTAGTGCTTCTTGTTAGACCTTCAAAAAAATCCATATAGCACCTTCACAATGATCTGCTGATAATCTTCACATTCTTTTCACTTTCCCGTGTTTTCCATTTTAATTTCTCCGCTGTTGTTTGGATGAATGTGAGTGTCAGACCTCCGCCATGTGACGGGTGCGTCGCCTGTAGACACTGTATAGACACGACTGGAGAAGGTGTCTGGCAGCACAAAGACGTGTTTATTCACAGCAGCGTGGACCTGACCTCAGCTTCCAGTCGGTCGAAAAAAAGCAAACTTCCCTTCGATGCCGGTTGTAGACACGAGTCGGGGAGCGTCAGGGAGAGAGGGGACATCTGAATTATTTAAGGATGAACTGCAGGACACGGAAAAGCGGAGTGTTTTCTCTTCTACCCCCGAAGACTTCCGAACGCGGGGGAGATTTCATCGGCCTCGTCTGGCGACGCACAAGCGCTCGCGCTCACAAAGGCACGATTTGTATGAGTCATGTGTCCAGACGCTTTGCTCTGCAGCAAGGCCAATGAGATCAGTGACTTCCTCAAAACACAAAAAAAAACCTCTGGTGGTAAAAGAGACAGAGAGAGACCCCGGATGAACTCTCCAGTGAACAGAGTAAACACTTAAATGCCTCAAGCTCTCGTCTGAACTTCAACCCACAGTAACACTTTTACTGAAAGCAGATAAAATATCACATGCTTTTTGATTCTAATATCTTATCATTAGGATGATAAAGGTATGCACTGATAGGGCTGGGTTGTATACCGGTATTTTTTTCCGTTATGATATGAATTTTTAATATACAGATGTATTTGATTGTACCAAACACACATGGTGCGACTGTGTCACTGTGACGTGTGGTGAAGAAGGAAAGGTCTAAAAAATGAAGCGGCAGAACGAGAAAAAAAATGGTGTTATGTTGGTTGATTGTCTTTTTGTTTTAGGGTGACGAGACGTCCCCGATGTCTGGGGACAGTCCTCATTTTGGATGACCTGTCCCCCGGCTAAAGCTGTCCCCAATTTCAGCTTTCTATGAATGAGAAAAAAAATGTTGCGCGCAGACTACAGTTATTACGGTAGCCAGTCGCTCTGCTACTGAGACATAACAGTTTAAATATGTTTAGATGTGAATAAATATATCAAGATAAATGAAACTGGGATTGTCCCTGTTTCTTCATTTCATCTTGATATTTATTATTATTTTGTATTTTTTATCTCTGAGCTGTAAATGTTCCCAGATTTGCTAATACAGGTCCATGCAAACCAGTTTTACTACTAGTGTGGGATTATTCATCATCACAGTGAAATTGTCCATCCTTAGTCAATCTACTGCAATTAATTAATTAATTAATTCTTTAATTCCTCTCACAACCAATGGAAAATGTTGTGAACACGTGATTATGCATGAAAAAAAAAATTACCGTAATAGAATTTTTAAAAATATCATGATACATTTTTGTTCATACCGCCCGGCCCTATGTACTACTATGTTCTACTCAGAAACTAATGAATATCCGCAGCAGAGATGTAGATATTAGCAGCACTAGGATGAGTGTCCCTGTGCCGAGGACGTCGTCCAACGCGTTATCGATCCAGTCTTTGCTTTATCGATCCCCACGGATGCTAGTATCGGTGCTACGGCTAAGAACAAGCCCTCATATCTGTAGTATTGATTCTTCCGGGATACATTTGTCCTCCCATAATACAGAGGGGCAACAAATTAAAGGAGTGGCGTTGAATAGACCAGCGGAGACACCTTCGCCTCTGTGCGAGGCGCGAGGGTCAATGCTTCGCTGTCGCTTAAAATGATGCGTCTCAGGTGGCAGAATCCGCTAATTGCAGGGTTGCATTCCCCAACCCTCCCCTCCTCTTCCTCCTCCTCCTCTTCCCCTCCTCCTCCTCCTCCTCCTCTATGCTGGAGTGTCCTTGGGCAAGACAACCCAAACCCGAAGTGGTGCTCGATGGCGGGTGACCTTGCGCGGCAGCTCGTGTATGAGTATTGAGTGAATGAGTAGCAGTAAGGTGCAAAAATTGGTACGTAAGTGCAAAGCGTTTATGTCAGAGTGGATGAACACCTGTGCTCTTCACTACACTCATCACAACATCAATTAAGAGTCATTGTCATTTGCGTTCTGTATGTTGGAATAAGTGAATAACGTGTCCTCCTATAAAACATCTGGCTGTGTCTCTTGGTGATTAAGGTCAGTACGGGCCAGTGTATGTTTTGGTCATTGGATTTTCCGTTCAGAAAAGGATATTAAAAAGCAGAGCGGTTATTTGACTTTGATTTTGAAATTTAAAAAATAAAATTCAAGGCATTTTTCTTTAACACAGACGAGAATGGACAAAACATGTTCATTTTCTGTTTCTAAAAACAACTAATAAAATCGTTAGAAGACTGAAACAAAGGGAAGTTGCCGTTTTTCAAAGTAAAAGCACTTATGAGGACGGTACTGTGTTTCTGGCCAAATATATATCTTCTATGTGTGGTTTCTGTGGCCGAAACTAAAATGTCTCTGACTCTGATGTTATTTTTGACGTGGCAAAACAAATTCTTGTCATCTGCAGAAATCTCTGCACACATATAGTAGCTAGTAGCTAGTAGCTAACTATTCCTGGTTATATGTAGTCACACAGCGCTGTCCTCATACGTGCTCTTACTTTGAAAACGACAACTTCCGACCGCACAATATGGAAAAACAACAGGAGCTTTTTTTGTTTCTGTCCTTTAAAGATTTTCTTTTTTCTTTTTATAAACTTGTTTTGTTTATTCATTCTCAACCTCGATAAAGAAAAATGCCTTGAATTTCAATTTAAATTTTTCAATTATAAAATGAAAATCAAAAAAATTCAATGACCAGAACACACACGGATCCATACGTTGTTCCACGTCATGTTTTGCAAATGTGAAACTCTGCTTGAATTTACAAGTGTATTTGGGTTTTTTATGAGATCTTGACATATTGACAGCCGCTAAGTGCGCTAGCTAATCCATTCAGCTGTGCAGATGCCCCTTAGTTGTTCATTGACAGATGGGTTGAAAATAAATGCGCGTAGTTGGGGCATTGTGTTTCACAGACAATCTGGCATATTTAACTTATCGATCAGTGTGTGACGATAGGTAGGATGAAAGTAAAAAGTAAAGGGCCACATTTCCTGTCAGGAACATTATAATGAGGAGACGTTTTGAGACGACAGGTGAAACCAGAAGTGTTAGATTAGGCAAAGACTCTACCTTTCAATTTGGGTTCAGTCTCTTTCTTCTTTCTGAACCTTATTCCAAGTGCCCTGCACAGAAAGATTTCTCCCCGTCTGTCAGTACATTAGGGAGAAAAAAGGAAATATATGCCTCGGCCTGATGGGTAGTGTTTTCTCTGGCGTTGTGGCGCGCTTCATCTGAATTTAATTTGCGTGTGCCGGGGACGAGACGAGAAAAATTCAAGACGTCTGAGTTCCTTGACGTCATAACAGCTGACATAAATTATTCAGAATCTGTTGTTCCTGAAGCTTGTGCCGCGTTCAAGTCGCCGAATTTTTCCAACTTGTGACATTTTCAGAGCAGTTTCTGCTCCGATAGCGCTCATCCTGACAGGAAAAAAAAAAAAAAAAACACACGCTCAATTTTTTAAAATGACTTGACATCACATTAATGAACGCAGGCTATGATTTAGAACATGACAGCTCAATTACTAATCCTGATAATCTAATGGCTGCCTTTGATATATTTATATTAGACGGATGGAGACAATGAAGTGAAACAAGCCGAGCATAAAGGAAGGGATCAGCTGCTGTTGCTTCTTAATGGATTGACCCTTTCTGTGTGTGTGGGGGGGGGGGTGTTTGATGGGGTGGGGGATGAAGTCATTGCGTAGTGTGAGCATGCGTGCCCTTCTTTGTGTGTGTGAAATAAAGGCTGCTGGGATTGAGAGTGTGTATGTGTGTGTGTGTCTATAAGTGATGACTTCATTCGTTATGCATTTATTTATGATCATTGTTCCACCTCCAGCAGTGTGTGTGGGCTCAAGGTCTTAAAGAGAAGAGACTGGAGAGAGAATTTCACTTCCTAGTTCTACTGCAGCGGCTTTTTAGACGTGAAGTCAACACATGGAAAGGCATAAAACTGTGTCCACCGTTGCACTTGGCACTTTATTACGTACACCTGTTCAATTTCTTGTTAACACAAATAGCTGCAGTTCGATGCATTTCTGCATGTAGAGGTGATCAAGTTCAAACCGAGCATCAGAACGGGGAAGAACTTGAACGTGGTCTGGTTGTTGGTCTGAGTATTTCAGAAACTGCTGATCTACTGGGATTGTCACACACAACCATCTTTAGGGTTTACAAAGGATGGTCCGAAAAAGAGAAAATATCCAGTGAGCAGCAGTTGTGTGGATGAAAATATCTTGTTGATGTGAGAGGTCAGAGGAGAATGGACAGACTGGTTGGAGATGATAGAAAGGCAACAGTCACTCAAATAACCACTGGTTCCAACCAAGGAATGCAGAATACCATCTCTGAACGCACAACACGTCCAACCTTGAAGAAGATGGGCTACAGCAGCAGAAGACCACACCGGGGGCCACTCCTGTCAGATAAGAACAGGAAACTGAGACTACAGTTCACACAGGCAACACTGGACAATAGAAGATTGGAAAAACATTGCCTGGTCTGACTTGTCTTGATTTCAGCTGCAACATTCAGATGTCAGGGTCAGAATTTGGCATAAACAACATGAAAGCATGGATCCATCCTGCCTTGTATCAATGGTTCAGGCTGGTGGTGGTGTTGTAATGGTGTGGGGGATATTTTATTGGCACACTTTGGGCTCCTTAGTACAAACTGAGCATGGTTTAAATGCCACAGTCTACCTGAGTATTGTTGCTGACCATGTCCATCCCTTTATGACCACAGTGGACCATCTTCTGACGGCTACTTCCAGCAGGATAATGCACCATGTCACAAAGCTCATACCATCTCAAACTGGTTTCTGGAACATGAAAATGAGTTCACTGTGCTCCAATGGCCTCCACAGTCACTAGATCTCAATCCAATAGAGGAACCTTTGGGATGTGGTGGAACGGGAGATTCTCATCATAGATGTGCAGCCGATAAACCTGCAGCAACTGTGTGATGCTGTCATGTAATTATGGACCAAACTCTCTGAGGAATCTTTCCAACACCTTGTTAAAAGTATGACAAGAAAAATTAAGGCAGCAAAAATGCTTTAACCCTCAATGAAACACTTGGAAATTTACAACCGTAGAGTAGCTACCATTGCAGGGCATAATTTCTCATTTTCATGCAGAAAATAAAAGTCAATTAAATCACCAAATATAGTTCCTCAGCCAGTAAAGGTTTAAGGCTGAACTGTTTTTGAAAAGAAGCCTGTTCTGACTCATTCCCTGTAGTGAAAGCTGTTTGTGTGACCCCGGTGCAACCTCACTATTGGCAAGAGAAAAGAACAACACAAAGGACTGATGATGATGATGATGATGATGTCTGTTTATGTGCATTGTGCTTCATTTTTAAATATACTATCATGTGGAAACTAAGAGGAAAGTGTTTTTTCTCCGGCAACAAGCAGAAACATGTGTCTGCCAGGTGATGTGGTGTGAATGAAGCCCTGGTCTGAGTCAGGACCCTTTGTTGTGTTTAAATGACAGAATGACAGCGTGCACTTTGTAGACCCAACACAATCTAATACACGCAAAAGAAAGCGGGTATTTCTTTCCCTCGAAAGTCATCTCAGCAAAGCTGCGCTCACTTCAGGTAATTTGTTTATTATAATCCCCGGCTGACGCCAGTGGACGTTCCAGGCTCCGGTTGCCTAGGTTACCCTCTTCCACGTAAACATTTCTGGGAATTGTGTGTTTGTGAGTTGTCGGCAAACCGTACCCGACGCTCTTCACCGTGCCGTCGCCTCAAAGCCGAGATTGATCTAACGCGGTGCCCGACCACTTCTTCATCACCATCATCCGCGAGAAACCCCTTCACCGAATTTCATTTCGAGGCGCGGCGTGCGACATTGTTCCCGTTTCCCTTTTAAGCCGCGCTGAAATCAGCAGCCTTGTTTAAGCGGAGATAAACTACAGCTCGGCGCCGAGGATTAATTCACTCGGATGCGCGGCTCGGCAGTAACCCGAGACTTTTCCACTCGGATCGAGTGTTGATTTAAAGCGTCTCTCTCTGCTCCTCTGCGATCTGTAAACAGTTTCACCAAACAGCATCATCAGGCGGGTCAACAGCGTTGTTGACTCTCTGCCTCTGATGCACATCAGACGAGCCTCTGCACACTACCACTGCTGGAGAAGTGCAGGAAAAAGCTGCAGCAAGCAATCACGGGAAGAAATAAGTTCTGGGATCCTCTGGGGGCGACGCTGATAAGAGATTTTGGGGTTGGTTGTGTAGCTGACAAAGATCTACTGTTCAGAATGACACAAAGGACGTTTCACACCCTCTCAAATAAAAAGAACAGTAAAGACCAAACTTATTTTTTGTGTCATGGTGAGCAGAGGTGTCTTATTTACTGAATACATGCATATGTCTTAAGATATTCTTCGATAGATGAATTTATATTGTGTTTCTTTTGCATTTGTTCCTAATGCAAAGTATGTGGAGTTCAGAGAGACAAGATGACCGGACTGTGAGGAAATCAGTGGTTTAATATCACGCAAAAAAATATATGTTTTAAATGGTTGAATGTATGTTATTATCATTTCATGACTTGAAAGCTCAAACTAAGTCAAAAACGTACAGGTCTTCAGGCAAAGTTTCTTAATACAGTTTCTCTTTTTCAAGAAGTCAGGCTTCAAGTTTGCAGAACTTAAATGTGCATCAGTTTTCAGACCTCAGGTTTCAGACCTAGGAAACTACTGATACATACAGAGAACAGTGACAAATACAAAAAAAAATAAAAAAAATCATTTTAAATCATGTCACAATCTTAATCCCATATATGTACAGATTAACCTGCAACAGACATGTTTGATACTATATGATAATACAGGACAGTGGTGAGACCAGAGATGTTGTGCGGTTTACAGACGGCGGCTCTTGGAGGAAACGACAGGAGGAAGTTTAAACCATTTTAAACTGAGAGGTTTAAATTTTAGAGTACGTTGTAATTACGTTAGGAGATCAGAGTACGTCAGCGCACAAAGTGTCAAAGAGGATCTCAAAAGTACATCAGAGAAACATTCGTCTCTTATAGTGTCTCTTATAGTATAGTGGCTTCCTCAAGTTAAAAATACACATGACCACTAAGTATGAGCGTTCATGAAGACGACCATAACTGTACATCTCTAACTAAACCACATCCCTGTTACGTGTCACACGCAAATCAGAAAAGACCTAGACAGTCTTCTCCTCTTACATCACTCCAAGGTGCTCACGTCCGGTAAATCACCAGAAGGGTGTAGTAAGTACCTCAACAGAAACACTGTCTTTAGAAATAACACAGTGAGAAGGACGAACAGCAAAACATTCTGAATTAATGACCAACTAGTAAGTGTTCACTTCCACGGCTGAAGATGTTGAGGTTTTGTTCTGGACGTGACCAGGATCAGGAACCAGCACATAAGAGATGTTCAGAGGAGGGATAGTGATATATACCGGTGGAAGGATGCTGAGGTCTAGAGCGTAGGTCTCCAACGTATCGGGGGAAGGAAACCAGTAGTCTGTGGAGGTTCTCAGTCATCCAGGTCATGGATGACTGAGAATTAGCTTCTTCAGTTCAGGTGGGAAGTTGAGGTTTAAACAGGAACATCCCATCAGAAAAATCCTTTGATTTGTTTCCGCAAACGTCCAGAAACGACGATTACCTGTCGTCCGATTGGGGCTACTGTTTATCCCAGTCCTCCTTCTCTATGAACAGTGCTTCAAATATAAAATAAGAGCAGCTCTACCTTGACCGAAAGCCTCTATGTGTAGGGTGACGATACTTCAGCGAGGTTACGGGCTGTGGAGAGTATCATCTTATATGTTCTGGTACAAACAGTCCAGATAACACTCGTAACAGAGTCGCTGACCTCACGTAGGAGAAAGGTGACGATCCTCTGCTTCTGCACGGTTATTACAGGCCGAGTGCATCCAGCTCTATCATTCTGTGTGTGTGTGTTTGTGTGTGTTTTCTTTTGTTCTGCACTCCTTCCCTCTCCCCCCCCACATCTCTCGTCACGCCTTTGTCTCGTCGTTACTCGCCGTGTCGGCCGCTATTCTTCGGGCCTCTCATCGCTCTGAGCAATGAAGATTAGCTCGACACGTGGGACGCGCGCACACAAACGCACACACACACACACACGCGCACGCACAAACAATACAGGGTCTTATTACAAGCTGTTAACCCCCGTTTAAAAGTGCGGCCTGTAAATCAGCTCAATGAAAGGGAGTGTAATCCCTGCCGGACGATTTAATGGTAATCTCCATATCCTGAATAGATTAGACACACACACACACACGCGCACACACACAGACACACACATGTCGTCTGCAGCACTCGAAGTGAAACCTAAATAAAAAAGGAAATATCTTCTTTTTCTTTTCCAAACTTCTAAGCTTTATTTATGTCACCCTCTGTCTGGGTTATTCTTGGCTCTGGATGCGTCTTTATTCTTCGTGCGGTCGTGATGATTTTCAAAGATCAATAGTGATGATGTCTTTTTATAGCGCAGTCGCCTTTTACCTTGTTGTGGCGACTGACAGTAGGCGTGACAGTCATGTGGAGGGCATGGATGACTTTATATTTTTGATTAATTGTGCTTTATTTTTGGAAGTTTTAAGCTGTCACACAGTCTCTAAACTTAGAACGAAGCCCAGATTATAAATTCCACGTTTACGTGGGATATGAGGGTCGGCAGCAAAGATCTGAAGTGTGTGGAAAAACATCAGACTTTAGAGTTAAAATCAGTTCATGCAAACTCATCTGGGCCCGTTTTTGAATTATGTCCATCGGCAAAGTAAAAACATAGGAAAACTGCAGGTTTTTACTATCGAGGCGGCAACACACAGCTTTGATCAGTTAAATATACACAAGATATTAGATTCCTCTGTTATATCGATCTTTGTCTGTTTGAGGTTCTTCTGTGCCTCTAATAAGTGGATATATTAGCTGTAGACTTCTGCAACAGCACACCAGGTTGATTTGTATGCAGTATGTTTATTTAAATGTGTGGCCCGTGCACATGTTTGAACAAGGTTTTGTTAGTGAAGCTAGATAAAAAAAAACCATTTAAATGACTAACCCTATGCACGCTATGCACTAACTGTAACACTACGCAAAGTACACTTATAATAGGTAACACAAGTGACGCCTTGAGTTCACTTCTGCATCAGTGCTGCAGGTTCAGAAATGAGTCACTGTGTAAAACAGGAAGTCCTCCCTCGACAAAATGTCTTTTGTCTTCAGGAGCCAGAATTTTATTTGATCTGGTTGTTTTTTTATTTTCGTTCGTGCGCGACGCTGCCAGATACGGTATCGACTCAGGTCTCAGTCAGAAAAACAAAATTCTTCAAATCGTCCCGTGCCAAATGTTAATTCTGAGATATTTTAAATTGCTGCTTTTTTTTTTTTTTTCCATTACTGCTGTTGGACACAATATTAGAACAAAAAATGCCTCATGTAACTAGACTCTAACGGATTAAAGATGGTGGCGCGAACTTTTTATAATCCATGCGGTCAGAAAATATTCACCATCACCCGTCAATCACGTAAACGCTCGATCCGGTTATTTCTCTCTGGCTGGAATAAATCCATTCTTTCTGCACGCATGCATCACAGATCAGACGAGTTTTCCCGAAACACGGAGGTAGTGGAAAATATGAATGAGTGTGGGCAGTGCTGTGGGAAAACCTGGGTCCGTATTGGTCATCTTCTATATCTCCTATTAGATTTGATTTGATGCTCCACTGCAGACAGAACTGCTTTGCATGCGATAACAAAAAGTTAAGATTCTGTTTAGCTTCCAAGTGAACAATTTAGATAGAGTCTGCATTTGCACTAAAGATATATTGTGCATGTAAACTCATTCGGTGTAATTATTTCTATGTCCTATAATAAAATCAGGCTCCCCCAATCCAGAAGTCAGAAATCTGCAACATCTTGACCTCCACACATAGAGCCACACACACACACTCATATACTGTATCCACCCAGCAGTCATTAAGTGAATGTATTCCTCAGACTGCAGCCTGTCAGCAGTACACCGAGAATGCACCAGGGGTAAGAGTCAGCATGTGTGCTGTAGTTTGCAGCGTATCCTCACGCGCACACACACACTCGCACACGCACGCACACACAAACAAATAAAACACAGTGAGCACAATGATACTGACATCATATATAAACACCGTCATCGTGTACGACGTTATTTAACAGCTTGCGGTCTGCGCGAACGATGCGTCGGTGATAAAAAATCAGGCTCGTTGTTTTGGGAGCGGCAGCTATTTAAACTCAATGAGCGTCACCGACAATAACCCTCGTTTAACTAAGTGACGAATGGGCGATGAGCGACAGTTCACCAAATAACTGCCGGGTGAGCTAATGAGCTCTGTCAGTGTTTAAAAAACAAATAAATAAATAAAAGAAAGAGAGAAAGAAAGAGAGAAAGCTGGAGCAGCAGCTGGATAAGAATGGATTAATAACAACTCCGGGTTTTATTTATGCATCGGTTTATAGCTCACTTACTCCTGGCTGGGACACAGTTAGGAACGTAACCGTATGTCATGGTTTATGTGCTAATAGGCGCTTAAGTTTATTCAGACAATAACACTCTGTGAGGAAGTTGTGTTTGTGCGAACGCCGAAGACGGACTTTAAGGTTTTGTTGTCACATTTTAACGTGCGGGGATTTACTCACTTTTGGAGGCCGCCTCTAGTGGCCATTTGAGGAACTGCAGCTGGATTTCTCCTGAGCTAAAACCATTACATAGACTATTTATTTAACAATGGAATGACATGAAATCATACTTGGGGTTTCCTTACTGTGACTCAGTCAAGGTTAAGCTCTTTATAAACTCATCCATGGAATAATGTGTAAAACTATCATGCATTTACAAATTAGTAAATTAATCCATTTAAGTCAAGTCTGAACTTTTGTCTGAGCTGGAAAAGTTGTTCATTTCTAATTGAGCCTCTGCCGTTAGCATGTTTGTCCCCATGCTTTAATCAGAGGCCTTTTAATGATTAGTCCAAATGATTCCACCTCTAGAGTTTAATTATCCACCGTTCTTTATTTGTTTGAGCTCTTTATCCCTTCTCTGCTGAGCACCTTTCATTTATTTAAGCCTTGATGGCTTTCGTGATGACTTAGACGGGACTTTTAATTTATTTCCCATTTAACCTGACCCATATCACCATCACATCAGATTGGAGGCATCGTACACCTGCTGTTTTTTTTTTTTTTTTGCATTGGACCAATTCCAAAGCACCAGCTTCTTACTTTTTTAAATCAATCCTCGTTGCTCGATGCTGGATGTAACAGCGCGGCTCTAATGAGCCTCCGTAACCTACATGCTCTTGTTCTTCCAATCCGGATGAAGGGTACCAATCCGGTGGGTATCCGAGGCAGAAATAGCTTTTGTACCTGAGCCCGGCATCCACAAAGTCAGCAACTCTGAGAGTAGCGGGGTGGCGCGATCAAAGAATTAAGCCTACCGTGTAAGGTTTGGTTATATATATATATATATATATATAACACTGGCCCCTGCACCCTGACGGCGTCGGCAGGACTCGGGCGCCGCCGCCTGATGCTTTGACTCGGTTTCTGTGACACCGACATGGCATAAAAAATGTCCGTGAACTCGGTCACGCAATGCAGACCGCCCTCCAGGACCCGGCACAGTGGGGCGGGAAGGTAAAGGCCACGCTCAACACAGCTTGACTGACCTTAAGCAGGCGTGCGCTCTGCACACACGCGCACACACACACACGCACACACACGGTTATAGATGGGTTGTCAAATTGTCCCACGCTGTAGAAAATGCAGCAGTAATATCAGCATTTTCCGAAGCGGGTTTCAAAGCAGTGCTGCCTGCTGACAGCGGCTGATACTGAAGTAAAAACTCACCTCACTCCACAAAGCACATGTATAAAAGTAATCAAATGTAAATTTGCATACTTATCGCGATCGGGCCAGCTGCCGTGCACACACTGTGGTATGCCTTTCATGCGCCTAAATAAAGGCGGGAGCCCTCCGTGGATTTGGATGGGAGATATAATGTGGGCTTCATTGTGCGCGTAGATTCACACGCGCGCTGCCTTATCTGCGTTTGCTTGGCAGGGGAGCGGGTTCATATCTCAGCGTTACCGTAATGTTCTACTTCGGTGGGTTCACCGGGTTCAGTGCGGCGTCGCTCGCCGAGGCCGGCGGAGGCGCACGCACACGATCAGACGCCGGCCGCGCTCGTTTTAATCAGCGGTCGTGTTTTTAAATGTGCTCGTCTCACTGCGCGATATGTACGTCGTGCAATATTGATCATTTCCCCTCGATAGTGTCATTACCATATATACACAGTCTGCGCATGCATTAAAGAAGAGACGTCGGCTCGATTCTCCGAGCTTTTATTTTTTAAAGAGCTTCCACATTTGTCAGATGATGCAACTTTCATGGGGTTCTTTTCAAATGCTGGATTTCAGGTTGCGAGGGACATATAACGACGGTGGTTTATATGTAGCTGTGAATTTATTCAGTAGCATCTGCTTAATCAACACTACACTGACAGGATATCACAAGTAAAAATTCACGTTTCCTGTTTGCAGGATCACAAATAAACTTTAGTTCAGATTTGTACTCGTTGTTGATCGAACCCCCAGAATTCAGTCAGGCATTCTTGACATGTTTGGAAGATTAAAACGTATTCTTGTAGGATACAGAGTTTTGGTTTATTGTTACAAATATTTCAGTTACAACTGCAGGTCACTTAAATTTTAGGCCACAATAATAGTGGTTTGGAGGGGGGGGACTATTTCCTGTACCAAGGACAGTGGTTGTATGTATAATTTGTTTGACATTTGGTATTTGAAATTGGTTTTTTGATTGGCAATGAAAAAGGAAAAATGCCACGTTTCATTTAAAAAGAAGTTTTTTCTTAGAGTTTCTTAGAGGGTGACTTCTATCTATCTATCCGTCTATTTTTTCTTCTTTCCGTCTGATGATTTCTGTGACATTTCACTCGCTATTTAAAACCTGATGATCTGTGAGTGATGCAATTATTGTCTTAATTTCCCTTAGCTTTAGAGGGGAGGCTGCATCAAGTAGAAAAAAAAGAAAAAAAAAAAAGCGTTGCCTCGCTAATACTCATCTTAAAGTCATTTCCCAGAGCGATAATGTCAAAGTTGTCAGCAAACGGTGGCGCGGCACTAACTGATCTGGACCAAAGTGGAGCCAGAGGGCAGATTTCAAACCCGGTCCCAGAGAGTCTCGGGCCCTGACAGACAGGGGGCGGGGTGGGTGGGGAGGTGGTGGTGGTGGTGGTGGTGGAGGGGGGGGACAAATGAGACCGTGTCAATATTGAAACAGGCTAATGGGCTAATGAATGTGGAGAGTTCTGCCTAATGTTCCCAACAGAGCTCCTAGCAAAACCATTAAAGCACTTTTATATGACGAGACAGGCACAATGCAGTAACTCGATTTATGGGGTACTTTCATGGTCAATTAGGAAGGGAGAGGGAGGGGAGAGGCCTGATGGAGGCATGGACGCTGGTGTATGTTGGCGTGTGCGTGCGCGTGTGCGTGATATGAGCTTGTTAGCTTTTTTTGTCAATACTTGTCCTGAGCTGTATTGCTTGTGATTGCGTCAATGCGATTCATCGCGGTCTGAACACTTGCGCAATAACTGCGCTGTCAATCAAACATCGTACATCGCTGATGTCGCAGCCAGTGGGTTGGACACGTGACCGTGTGACCGGGCGGGCGGTCGGAGTCGGAGACTAACGTCAGTTCAAACGGTCACCTGGGATTCCTCCGAAAGCTCAGTGTGTCAGGCTGAATAATAAAGTTTGACATTATTTTTATGAAAACCCGAGCTCCCCGCGGAACCGTCTCATCGGCCGCTTTATTACGTTTTTACACAGCTGACTGCAGGTGTGACCGAACGTCCTTTCATCTCTGGAAATTTCCAGATGACACTGCCCTCGGGGGTCTTATATCAAATGGCAAAGATCAGACCTGCAGAGATGAGTCTGACACTTAAATCTCAACACACATTTAAAAAAAAAAAAGCTAAAAAAAAAAAGGCTTAATTATTGATCTGAAAGAAAAATGTCTGTGACTTTGATGACTTTGTTTGAAAAGTCTCCAGACGGACAGAAGGTTCCTGTTAATTCTTAGTTTTTTTTGTTCCTCCAGTTGAATCTGATTCTGATTTGTAGTTGTTTTTGAGGATTTGAACGCCGCGCCCATGTTTGGATGCAAACTAAAAACCCCTCGGAGGAAGTAGTCTGGAACATTTTATTTGTTGTGGAAACAATATCCAACCTCAGTGTGACCCAACCGTAACGCTAACAGCTAAACAGCTTCTACACTCAGTTGTATGCAGAGATGGAGCATGAACCATGAATTGGGTTCTGTCCTAAACCAGTTTAAAATGCTCCTGCATTTTCACCCCTGACCCAGACACCGCTAACCGAAGAGTAAACATTCTCAAGTGGTGAAAAGAAGGGATGGGAAAGGGATTTTGAGCGTGGCGGCATAACGCCCCGAGAAGATTAGAAATGCTTTGAAATCTGTGTGGAGAGTTACAAGAGATGGCGGCAGAAACTTGGTGACACACAGTGCGTTTACATGCACAGCTTAATGGAGCTAAGCTCAGAATGTGAGTTTCTGAATGTGATTCTTGTCCCAGTTTACACGAAATGAAGAAAATCGAATAACAGACGTGAACATGTCCTCCTCCTCCTGGACACTAGGTGGCGATATGTGTCGAGGACGAGTTAATACAGCCCCCTTTCTGTTTGACCTATTAAATCATATAATAAACGAGAGTCGTTCATGCGGCAGACCAACATTTCAAACAACCAGGTGGATAATAGTTCAGCTTTTTAATTTCGTACATAATGTGTGCGCTACTTATGATGCAGGTGGTTCTTCTACCGGCTCTGTTTACCTTCTTCTTCTTCTTCTTCTTCTTCTTCTTCTTCTTCTTCTTCTTCTTCTGCGACCAGCTTTCTTGGATGTTTTTTTTTTCTGAGGTCATACACCAACGCAGCGTTTGTGGAGCATGTGCACACATGCGTTGTCCAGTTAAAGTCAGTTTAAGTGCCGGAGAAAATCGATTTCGCACTATCTGGGTGTTTCCATGCGCTTAAATTGTCCAGTTAAAGTCGAATTAAGGCAATAATTAGTTTTTTTTTTTCATGTGCATGTAAATGACTGTTTATGCCCTTAGTTAACGCATCAAATTCAGTCTTTTATGTCGAGCAGCACGAGCTCACAGTCTGCATCGAAGCCAGTCTGGCCTGTGATGAGCGACGTCACCAGTATCCACAGATTCTCGAGGAGAGGTTTTGTAATCTCAGTTTAGTAGTCTCTTCCTGTTGCCATGTGGGCAGCTAATTCACAGCTAGCGACCTGAGACGGCTCATACCTATCACTCAGAGCAGCTCTAAATTATGCACAGCTTTAAGCCTTGATATGATTCACCCAGCAGTACAGCTGTCATGAATCTTAAAAGTGCTCGTACGGGCTGTGAACGTGCTTATTTATTCTGTGAAGTTTTGGAGACAGCCCCAAGTGGCCATTTGGAGAACTGCAGTTTTTACGGCACGTACACGTTGGCTTCGTTTGTATGCTGTAGGTTGCATCTTGGTGAATTTTGTAGTTGTTTTGTAGCTCTGTTGAGCTAACAGATGCCAGGTCTTTAATATTTTAGATTTATACTTTAGTATTTAGAGCATTTGCTCGGGTGAACTCAGGTTAGATAGTCTATCTAGCTCTAAACTCTCTGAACCCTCTGTTTCTATTTAATTCATTACATGTGTAGTGTTGGCTGAGGATATCTGGATCTGAAGTATTTGTTGAGAAAAGGAAATTAGATTTATTAAATATTTACGGGCTTTACGGACTTCTCTCTCCACATCATCCGGCTACGTGAACAGAACCTCACTGCAGACAGGTTCAGCTTCTGAAAGGCCGACATCATCGTCAATTTGTTAAAAGTAAACAGAAAAGGAAAAGTTTCACTTTTGTTTTTTTTTTTGTTTTTTTTGCTCCAAGCCTCCTCCGCTGACAGCTTCAGTCCAAAAAATACTCGACCCTGACAAATGATCGCGTTGAAATTCACTCGAGCCGTGTTTCGAAATAGAGCACAACAGCCGGGCATACGCTGCTCCCTGTTTCACACACAGAGAAACACTCATCCTCTGCACCGTCTCCGCTCCGTTACTGCAGCTTCCCTCGAGAGTTGTTGCGGCAGGCGAAGTCAGTGGAGGATATTTTTAGTGTGCAAAGAAGAAGAAGAAGAGAAAGAAAAAAAAAAACTCAAATCAGGTTGTACAGTTTCTCCCTTCTACTGCTCACAATACATTCAGAGACAAAAAAAAAAAAAAAGTTTGAATGGAAATGGTTCAGCGGTTTTAGCAGCAGCTGAATGTGTAACCCTAATGACTCGGTGAACCCTGCGGGGCGGTGCGGTGCGGGGGGGGGGCCTAACAGAGAACCCAGTGTGGGGTTATGCAGTAGTTGCCGGGTCGAGAGCATTTCAGTTTTAAAGTTTCTAAAAGTGGCATCGCACACATGTGACTGTACCACACAACAAACCGCTCTGGAGTCACGTTTATAAGTGGAAGCAGGACTCGCTGTCCACATGATTCTTTTTGTGGTGTGACTGATCATCATAGAACTTAACCAGGTAAGGTCAGTGACATGAAAGCAGTTTCTTAAAGCTACAGTGAAGTCCCTTAAACATGCACAGATCAGCCACAACATTATGACCACCTGCAGGAGAAGTGAATAACATTTAAACCATCTTGTGACAATGCAACGATCTGCTGGGAAACTTTTAGACTTGGTATTCATTCATGTCGATGTTCCTTAGACGTGTAGCACCCACCTAGACCAGAGCTGGATACCTGAGCAGGGTATAGATTAGGACTTAACTGAGACGTATCTGTGTGCACTCCTCACCAACACCTGCATTTGACTGTTGTAACTACCATATTTCCTCTAATAGTGGCCAGAATACCCGGCCATTATGGGAGGAAGGCTTTTATTAGAGGGAGGCCTTTATTTCTAAATTCTCTTTGTTTCATACCAGTATGTACCAGTATATTTGCTTAAGGTTTTTCTACCATTTACTCTGCTATATTTTCATTTATTTATTTTTCACTTTAGGAAAAAACAGCAGCCAGGATTAATAAACACACGGGTCGAGTAAATCCATGACACCACTGTATCAGTTTTTTGAAGGGTCCATTGATTTGGCAATTTCACAAGGTTTTAAAATGGTACCGTTTCCGTGTGAAAAAATTTGCTTATTCTTTTCACGGGTCGATATTAAAACATTTTGCAGCTTCCGCTTCTGTATTTTGCTCTGAATGTTTCAAAGCCTTCTTCATGAAGTTCATGTTGCTAAAGCTCTCGTTTTTTTGACAGTTTTTCGTTGAAAATCTGCGATCATGTTGGACTTCAAATGTAGCTACTGCCACCTGTGGCACCTGTGTGTTACTACATCTAGAATTGGCTGCCTAGCACCCCCGGCCTGTATTTGAGGTGGGCCTCCATTTGTTTGGGGAGAACACGCCCCCTGGTCATCATAAGAGACCCGGCTACTAACTGAATACTGCCACTATTGGAGGAAATACAGTTTTCATAATATGATATTTTGGTTGAAACAGGTGTTGTGAAGAAAACATTCTGTATCCGGTTTGTCTTTACAAAACTCTACTTCTTGGCTTCAGAAACTAACAATCATAGCGACGATGGGAGAAAAAAAAACTGTAGCAGGTACCAAGTTGACCTAATCTCAACTTTGTGGCAACGCAGTCGAGCTGGTGACAAACCGAACCGTCTGATATGATCGACTGATGTATGACACAAACACACAGAGCTCCCTAAAAGATTAAAGCGATGGAACAACTTTGGTTCCCATCAACAACTTTCACCAGGATGATCATTAAGTTAAATCTTAAACAGCAGTAGTGTTGATGCTGTTTTCTTTTCACTTTGTTTCACTTGGAAACATTTAGGGTTACCAAGGTAACCAGAGCCTTGAACGCCCACTGGCGACCAGCTGTTAGCAACAAAGCTATGGGAAACAAGCAAATCACTTCAGGCCTTGTATTTGTTTTCATTCAGATTTGTGGTTTGGACTAGAAAGTGTCAAACTTGTGCAGAATCTGCAGCCTTGTGAATGTGAAGGAGTTAGTTTGTGAATTAGCCAGTTCCACACAGTGTCCTATCTAACGCCAACATAATCGCGCCGGTTGTATTTATGTCCTTCTTTGGGGAAACTGCATGAAGCTTTCATCACACCACTTGCCAGAAGAGCCTCTTTACCACTCACATTTACTCTCATTTAAGTTTTGGGGTCAATGACTTTCCTAGAGTCAAGTGTTTAACGCGCACTCTTCGTCTGTGCCTCTCAAACTGTGGTGTTAATGGAAGCGAACACAAGCACTTAGAGACAAAAACCCCCTCTGCGCTCGGAGTGTGACAGATACGGCTGATAAAAACTGGATTTACATGAGAAAAACACGGGTAAGATTTATTCAGTGCCTCTTTTTTTTTTTTTTTTTTTTTTAATTCTCAAATTAAGTGTGAGCAGGCTTTAATGATCCCGGTGGGAGAGCGGAGTCGCTGCAGCAGAATATTGAAATGAGATGCAGCAAAGACAACAGAGTATAAATAAGAATGTAGTTAATGGGGGATTTAATTGTATCGCATAAAAAAATCTCAACACAACGTGAGGACAGAGGCCTGATTTAGCAGGAAACACTTAAAGCCTTTGCACTTTACAAAGGCTGTAATGTTGGATTTCATACATTGTTGTCTTTAATACACAACAGAAGGAAACGACAGGGACATTAATGCATTGTAACAATCGCACATTTTTCTGTTTAAAATTCACAGTAAATGCTAAAAAACAAAAAGAAAAATCAAGGAACAAGTGGCGCTACACCTGTTTTTAGACACACTCAAGTATGTGTTATCCGGCTCAAAGGTTAGACTGTTGCCTTAGCGCGTTTGTGTGTGTGTGTGTGTGTGTAATGTGCGGACAGCGAGCCCATCATTTCTCCGGCTTGGACAAATGCCTCATGGTGGAGGACGGGCTGTCCGACATGAGTAATGACCTGCAGACGCAGAGAGAGTGACTTCATTAACAGAAAGCACAACAGACAGACGAACAGATGATTCTGCCACAGATTTCCATCCCTCCATCTCCAGCCAATTAATGAAATAGCATGGACGCACGCACGCACACACACACACACACACACACACAGACCGAGGGAGACAAAGGCAGAGAAAGGCCATAAGCCTGGTTAAGCAGTATTAAATTATTCTTCAAATTAAAAGGCTGTACCTGCCTTGTCCTTTTAGTGCTCTCTCTATGTGTGTGTATGTGTGTGATTAAGCTGTTAATTAATTTTATGTCTTTGTATTTAATTACCACGGACAGTGAAAAGGGGTTTGTGTGTGTGTGTGTGTGTTTGAGAGAGAGGTTGTTCTGTTGCGGCTGGGCGGTAAAACCGGTTCATACCGAATACCAGTATTTTTTTTTTCCCGTTATGATATGATATGAATTTTACCAGCATACCGGTGTATTTGATTAATGTTGCACCGCGAGACGCTGTTTCAGACCGGACCATTTTCAACGTAGCGCTTCTAAACGCACATGGTGCGACTGTGTCTCTGTGAAACGTGGTGAAGATGGAAAAGTCCGAAAAAAATGACCTGTCCTCCGGCTAAACCTGTGTCCCTACTTTTAGCTTCTTGAATGAGTAAAAAAAGGTTGCGCGCATACTACAGTTATTACGGTAAGCGGACATAGCAGCTTAAATATAGCAAATGTTGTAATTATGCATGGAAACAAATACCGTAATACACCGTGATACCATCAGTAAAATACTGTGATATACACATGGTTCTGGAAACAATTTTTGGTTAAAATCACCAAGACTGTATATATATATTTATATATGTACAGTTTGTGGGTTTTGTTCAACTCAAAAAATTTTGGTCTATCCATTTTTCTTTCTATTTTATTGAATTTGATGGTTATTAGTCACTCACCGTGCAGCCTGTGAGCATGTAAGACTGAAACGATCACTGCGCTGCAAGTTCAATCGAAGAACCATCCGCTAAACTTTGACTTTAAATAAAACATCTTCTGTAGCTTCTATGCTAAAATCGCGCCTGAGGTGTGTTTCTGAGTATCTGTAGAGTAGAGGTGATGAGAAGATTAAAAATGAAGAGGAGGAGAGGACGAGACAGACGAAGAGGGAGAGGTGGAAGACGATGAGGTGGGGGGGGGGAGAAAAAAAGAGAGGAGTGGATGACCTTTGCTTTGTGAATGGAGAAGGAAGAAGTAAAATGAAGAGGGAAGAGAGTGGGCTGTAGAGGAGGAGGAGGAGGAGGAGGAGGAGGAGGAGGAGGGTTGGCTGCTCAAAGGCATGAAAAGATGGAGAGAATAGAGAGAAGATGGAAGGAGAGGGAGAGACAGAGCAGTTACACAGCAGGAGAGTCTGAGTGCTCTCCTCCATCAGAGACTGTTGATTAAAATTTCATTGGCTGAGGCTGGAGGTCGGAGGTGACGCTCTGTGTGTGTGTGTGTGTGTGTGTGTGTGTGTGTGTGTGTGTGTGTGAGCAATAAAAGCTCCTGTCTTCATGCACTCGCTCCCTCCTGTACCCTCGCTCTCATTGGCTGATTATCGCTCTTTGTCTCTTTCCAGCTCTCGCCACGTTTCTAATTGACTCTCAGCTGTTGAGCCGGTCTCTTTCTCGCCGGCCGTCTTGTTTCTGAGATGAAAAGCCGCTCATTTACTCGCTTTTAAGTGCAACTCACCGGGCCGCTGGTTTAGATTGCGCACACACACACACACAACCACACAACCACCCACCTTTTTTTGCTTCTTGCACATCGACTGAGTGGAAATTAACACTTCAGGATGCAGCCGAGCACACGGAGAGTAGTCGAGTGAGCCTCGGGTTCAGTCAGAGCTGTTGGTCTGTTGTAGGACGATGACATCAAACATTTAGTTTCCTCTGTGTTTGACTCTTCGTCGGCTCTCTGATTGGTCTGCTGCCAACCAACCGGAGGGCTCCTGCCTCACTTTGTATGTTACTGTTGCTAGGATAAGACACATTAGCCATGCTGGGGTCCAGTCCGAAAGAGTTAAACGTCAACGTTAACGGCTAACGTTAGCAAATGTAACTAGCTTTGGTAGACACTCGACAAAATTACTGCTATTTTCAGCATTTTTTTTTAAATATAATTTTTAAATTTCCACGAAAGAAAAAGAAAAATACAGCAACAACAACAGAAAGTGCCGTCATGCCGCTCAAGCTTCGTCACACTCGGAAAGTCCTTCAATATTTTCTCTTAAACAGTCCAGGTCCAACTCATTCAACACTTATTGAAATCAGGTTATTATTCAAGTGCTCTCCACATCCAGAGGGCTCCTACCCCACTTTGTATGTTGCTGTTGCTAGGATAAGACGCATTAGCATTAGCCACAATGGTCCAGCCCAAAAGAATGAACGTTGAGTCTAGGAAATGTGCTAGCTTTGGTAGAAAATGGAAAATTTCTGGTATTTTTCACCAATTTATATGTTAAAAAAATCTTGTTAACTCTGGATTACAATGATTTGAAATGCTAGTATTTGTCTAACCTAGCAACAGTAACAAAGGAAGTCGAGTGAAGATTGACCAATCAGACGGCTCAATCCATTTAGAAGACTAGAAATATATTATTATTATATCTATATATTTATTTTAGATCTTTGTTGGGTACAGATTTGGAAAAAATAATAAGGATTTTACTGAAATCACTAATTAATCAATTTGGTTTCTTTGTAACGAGAACCATTTTTTTTTCTTTAACATCACCCAACGAGGCCTTTCTTCATTTCAAGTTCTCAAATGTTAAATGATACAAGCTGTCAAATCCAGACCAGTGTGTGAATGAACCAGGTTTGTCTGTATTTAAACCATTTGAAGCAGGAAAAAATACATGTAAAGAATAAATCACCAAGATTACACGTCTGACATTTAATTTCATCATTGTTAACAACCGAAGCTTCAGTTCACCGCTGCTCAAAAGCCGTCTGCAAAATATTTATTTTTGACATTTCACATACCAAACAATGAATCAGTCCATCAGAAAGGCAATATACATAAAGACAATATGGATTGGCCGCGGCCCCGGGCTCAGACGCGTTCACTTTGTCCAGATTATCCTCTCAGATCAAAGTGTGAGTGATTCCAGTGATGTCGCCTCGCTCCTCCATCAGGTCTCGTCTCCATTAACCTCTTTTATTGAAGCCTCCTCCTGCTTTTCAAATCAGACCCCACAGGACTCTCTGTTTGTCCTGCTGCTTTTTCAATCAAGGCAGAGTGAGAGGATAGCTGCACACACTGGATGGACACACACGCATGGAGATGTTCGCACAAACACACTGTCAGCTCTGTCACTGTCGTGTTATTGTGTCTTTTTTCTTTGGCAGTTTCATGCAAAACTTGTCATTTTTGCCTGCTGGTGTGTTCAAGAAGACAATCCTGAACCACGCTTTTTTCTGAGCTGTAGTGTGTGTGTGTGTGTGTGTGTGTGTGTGTGTGTGTGTGTGTGTGTGTGTGTGTGTGTGTGTGTGTGTGTAGCAGATCCGTGTGGGTGTTTGACTTGAGTGTGCGTGAGGAGCCAAAAGCGTCTCTTAGATTCTTAGAAAGTTTGTAGGCAGCTGTTCCGTGTTGGACATTTTTAGATAGAATATTTCATAGATTTCTGTATTAATACCACACACGACAGGTAATGTGCACCGATCAGCCACAACATTAAAACCACCAACAGGAGACGTGAATAACATCGACCGTCTCGTGACAATTCTGCTTGGAAACTTTTGGACCTGGCATTCATGTAGCACCCTCCCCTAAAGCCATAGGACCCCTACACACACAGGAGACCTACACAGTATTAGCAATGTTGGTAATAATGTTACGCTCGATCTGTGCATTTGCTGAGTTCAGTTTAAAGTTAGCTTAAATTGTTCATGGGCTTTTTCCAGCTTTTTTCCATTCATCATCACGCTCTTCTCCAGAGTACTGCAACTGCACGTGAACAGTCAGAATCAGTTAAAGATAAAACACAGCTCCATAAAAGCTGAAAAGTTAAGAGGGCTGCACTGTTTGCAGTTTGGTTTTGACAAGCTCAGAGTTCTTGCAACTCCTGGTTTTTCCCAATTCACACACCTTCAAACCAGAGACTTTGGCGGGTTGGGGAGGGCGTTGATGAATTCAGATGAGCTGCGACAAGTTGGTCCCTGTAACTCTGCCACTAAATATTAAGACGTAAAGAAAAGCAGAAGGAAATCACCCTGTCTGTCTTTAAAATAGAGAAGAGAGAGGGGAGGAAGAAAAAAAAAGAAAAACCTGTTAGGGTCTCACTGTAGTGTTGGATATGAAACGTCTGAAGACAGTGAAATATGTCAGAGCGCTGCAGAGTTAAGAGAGTTTCTGCTGCTATTGGAAGCAGCAGCAGCAGTAATATAATTGGAAGCGCAGGCAGACAGGTGGAGGTGGGCGCCATCCAGCAGGATGATTTGGGCTCATTACTGCACCTGGCTCTGGTACCTGGTGGAAACCGATGTCCCCAAAATGGCAGCTGACCACAAGCGCGCCGAGGTTAAGGCTGCATTATTTATACAGCTGTTTCAGCCGGCTGTTTTTGGTCAGGAAACAATCATAAAGCGCTATCCCACAAAAGCGGATGTTGCGGGAAGCGGGTTGCGCTTCTATGACCTCAATGCAATTCAGCACCTGCGAGATTAACTGTAACTACTGACTGGGAGCCAGGCCTTATCTCCACAACATCCGTGCTGGACCGCGCTAATGCGCTTCGCTGTGGCGTCCGTTCAGAGATCTCGCGGCGAGATTGGACCCAGAAAGAGGGGAGGCTGTTCGAGAAGCTTGTGAATGTCCATGGATTTAAAGCGACATGTTCAGACATCACTTAGAACCAGATGTTCAGGTGTCCCGAGTGCTTTCGGACCACGCGGGCTCTGATCTGCCGGGGCTTATCGTTACGGTGTTTGTCTGGAAAGCTGCGGAACAAACTGCACTCAAACGAAAAATGAACGCACACAGATGTTTTAGTATTTAATGAAAACCTGTAGCGGGGTAGTAATTCTCTTGGTTTTATCAACCACATGTTTTTAAGCACTCGTAAAATTGGACAGTTTAAAACATGGCTTTGGCCTTTAAAGGGGAAATGAAGCACTGCGTCAGTACTTGATAGATGGGCTTCCACTCTTATCAAAAATATACTGTATAACACTCAGGACAAATGTCAGCATATAAGGAGAAACTACTGCAGATATTATAGATGTTATACTCAATTCTGTAATCTTGCGCAAGTCATCTTGTTTATTCTTGTTTGAGGAGACTATCGCAGAGCGCAGTCCGTCCATTCAGGAAATCCTGTCATTCAGCCCAGAGCTGAATGGGGATCAGATCAGAGTAAACATTTGGACATTTGGATATAAACTACACCAGTTCACTGGATTCATTCACGAACAATACGTCTATAACAACAGCAAACCGAAATTCTAAATCAGCTGAAGGATCCAGCCAACCCCATGACGCGTTCAATGACATCATGTCAAAATGGCGACGTCCTAGCAGGCAAGCCTTCTTGCTTTTCTTCTCAACTTTTTCATATTTGTCTTTAGCTTCAAGGACCAACACATGTACGTTTCAATCCCCCTTTCAAATGTGATCTTAAATAAAAGCAACAGAAACATTTATTTGAGTAACTTGGGTGTTAATGCATCTGGCTTTCAGCTGTTATGATCACATCACAGTACGGGCGGTTGTAAATCAGTGTGGGTCCGTGCACGCTGCAGCTCCAGCAGCTTCACACAAACCGCAGTTGAGTCTCTTAACACAGTCTGCAGCACTGAGTCGTGCTCAGACGGAGAGAGGCTGCAGCTTCGCTGCCAATGGCACCCGTTTGATAATGTACACACTCCGGAGCGCGAGGCATCTCATATTCACACACATCAGTTAGAAGTCATTATGCTCTTCTCACTCTTACAAACACGCACGTCCTCTGTGTACACAGCCACATCAGCGAATTAAACTGAATAAAGAGCCTCTTTTTTGCCTTCCCTTTTGAGTGGCTAATTAGCCATCAGAGCCCGCTGTGTGGAGAGAGCGAGATCCATCAAGAGGTAGAGCTTCAAAGAGCAGTTTATGGAAGCCAAGGCGCTTTAATTAGGACCTATTTGTATGAGAAAGCAAAGAGAGAAACATAATTTGAAGCCAAAAGCCGCATAGAGTGGCGGAGAAAATAAACACGTTCTAATGCGGACGTGGATAAAGAGAGACAGGAGCAAAGTAGAAGGATTAAGACCTGGAGGGGATGAGATCGTCTTCCTGCAGGAGAGGGATTCAAACATGAGTGGCAGCAGGTACACAATCTGTGTTCATTATTTTCTGTGATTTAATTGCAGTCACATTCAGGGAAAAGAAAGTCATTACGAGACCCTGCGTCCTCATATGGGGACGTTGAGTTTGAGGTTTGTGGCAGATTATTCTGCAACTAGACAGTAGCAAACCAAGTAACAAAAGTGGACACGGTTTAAAACCTCGTCAAATTTTACAGTTTAAACTTAAATCTATGTGTATTAACTTTTCTAGTTTAATATGAGACGCAAATTCTATCAACTGTAACAAGCTATAACTTCGCTAATTAGCAAGTAATCGATTGAGGACGTTGGGATTACATTATTTCCAATTCTGTCTTTGCACAGCCATGTTCAGAGATGAAAATTAACATATTTTGTTACATATTGGTTTGACTTTATTATAATATTGAGTGAAATAATCCCTGTGTCCACACATGAGGACACAATTTCTACCGAAAACCTGAACTTCCTGTTCAGAGATGATGCTTACATTTTATAGTTCTTAGTTCCTACTAATTCCAAATAGACTGTGCAGAAATGGAAATTTAAATCATCTCAAATATGAGCCAGCAGATTGTTCTATGAGCTGAGTCACAAACAGAAGACTCAGTTAAAACGTGAGCAGTAAAATCATCAAGTCATCGGCCGAACCATAGCCTTGTGTTTTGTAATGTACCTTTAGTGAGTAATATCTGTGCCCACCGCAGGCTGAGTTGGGAATAATCGGCCTCAGGCTCGGTGCAGCAGCTCAAGTATAGATCAGTTCGCAGTTACAGGTGCAAAAAAACAAAAACAACAACAAAAAAAAGCCTTTGACAGTTTTCTTTCTGTTACTGTGCACCTGGCCTCCTCGTTTCAATCAAAAGATTCCCACCATGTTTATCCCCCACCGGCCGAGCTGCTGCTGCTACATCTGTCTGCCTTGATCACGTCGTTACAGAGATGTCTTTATTTTCAGAGTGGCGCGAGGAGCTCATTATATGGGGCACTCGTGGATGAGCCTTAAGAGTCTTAAAATCTACGCGTTTAAGTGTTAAATGTATGTTATGAGTCACTTTTAGCAGAGCGTCCTCTAAAAATATTCTCTTCTTCCACATTTGTTCACCTTCATTTGACCTAAACATTCAAACACACAAACGTTCTCACAATGACGAGGTCTGTTAAAGTCTTAGATTAGGGAGATGTTACATCAATTCAGATTTTTAAATAATAACATGAGGAGAAACATTCAGAAAATAGTGAATTTTCATTTGTAAAAGGAAGCTTTACATTACTAAATATACTTTAGTTTAATTGAGGTTGTAAGCAAGTGTCTAATAGGTTACAACATATGAATCTAAAACCTTGTAGCTGAAAAGCTGCTCTGTAATTTGTGTGGCAATAACCACACATGAGGCAGACCCTTATGGGAAGTGTCACTTCTCAGAATCACGTAAATGGTTTAATTCCACCTTTGTCCTAATGGAAATGTTGGTAATAGTCACATTACTGCGCGCATGTAAACACAGACACCGCCGAATCCACTTCAGTCTGTTTGCTGAGCTCCGTCCTCCATGATCCTTTGTCTGTCAAAAGCTCTTAGCGCTTCCATCCAGAGCCCTCTGCTCTCTGCATTCATTATTAATGGACCCCAGCAGGCCGAGAACACACACACACACACACAAACACACACACACACACACTCGAACACACTCAAACACACACGTGCAGACGTAGGACTTGCACGTCACTGGTAGCTATTTTAGATAAGATATTAAATCAAACACTCACACGGAGAGAGAAAGCAGAGGGAGGTGAGGAGATGGATTTTTTTTTTTTCTACCCATTGTTTTTATCTTGTGCTCTGTCACAGCTGGTCACGTGAAATGTATCTGTAGCCGATTCACATGAAAAAGGGGATATTTTTTTTTTACAAGTAAATAAGTGGCAGAATCTAAACAGAGACGTTCACGGCTTGAAGCTCACTTCCACTTCTTCAATGACGTTAACCTCAGCTGACCTTGATGCTTTAACACGATCAAACCAAACTGCTTTGAAAACCATTAAATGGACGTGTATGAAATCTGTAAATCTGAGCTAAATTATGTGCAGTTGCAGTTGTACTGTGTTATAGTCTGTCGATGATTTAACTCTTACTCGGATTAAAACATATGAACTATATGGTGCAGCTTGAACTTCACAACATCACAGCGTGGTTACACAGCTGAGCAGTTGAACACGGAGATTAGCAGCATTAGTTTGAATCATGGACTTTAATAGAGTCTAAATTGTAAATTTAATTTAAAAAAAGGTGAAGAGCTGTTGCATGATTGACTGATTTGAAAAGAGAAGTAAATGGATCACTGCATGAGAAGAAACAACTGGAATCCAGACACAGAAACCTGGTGTTGTGGTTCACATTTAGTGTCAGATAATATTAATTCATGCTGTATTTTTTGATGAAGTCAAACCTTAAATTACGTTAAGTTCTGGAGGGCTGTCAGATAAGTTTGTGGATGTTTTGGCGTAGTTACAGCCGACAGTATCTATTTCAGTTCCAACAAACAACAATAAAACAATAAAAGAATATTTGTGATCACTCCTTGTCATCCTTTTAAAGTGGCTACAGTATTATATGGCTAACGTTACTTCCCAGTAAAGCTCTTAGCATTAGCATCTTTTATTTAGCTACATTTATTATAACTGAAATGACCTAAAACTAACTGAGACTGAGGCTAATCCACTTTTCCAAATAAGAGATCCTCTAGTACAGAGTCGTTGGAGCTGTGTTGTATAAAGAACAACAAAGACATGTTGTGTAAGTGTAGTATGTTTTCGGTTGTTGAAATCAGGTCCATGTATATATCAGGAGAACTGATTTCTGACCACATTTCAATATTTGTGGACCGTTTGTTATTTGGATCATTGGATCATTGTCGAGTCCACTTATCATTAATTAGATTTTTCCCGGTTTCACTGCATTTACTGATACATTTCACCATGTTTTTGCCATGTTTTTGTAACATGTACTGCAAAGGGATATGCAACATGTAAACCAACTAGAGGTAAAATATTGTAGGAATATGATAAATCTCTGATCTGTTCAGAAGATCTGCGGCGATCGCTGTGTCCAAGTTTTTAACTGGACAAATGTGGAGAAAGTCCTTAAGAGGTTTTTGAGAAATTGCCTTCATGAGACTAGAACGTACTTATGGATGTGTGAGCAGACGGCCTGAAAACATAATTCCCCTCGGCCAGGCCAGCGCTGCTGTTGAAGCCGAAAGAAAGTAGAAGATCTGGGACACATTCCCATTTGCTTAGAATTAATAGGTATAATAAACAGGCTCTCTCATTTCAGAACAACACGTTTTCTTGGTCTTACCACACACTAAAAGAATGTGAATGCAGTATTGAGTTATTGATTTGATCCACAATCTCAACCGTATGTTGTTTTTTTTTTGTTTTGTTTTGTTTTATTTTTTTGTCCCTGCAGCAGTTTGTTGGATTCTGTCCTAAAACAGTTTTTCTCCGTCTTTAACTTTCAGTCGGTGGAGTAGATTTTCTCCAGTTCGGTGTCATTGTTCGTACTGATGATTCAACAAGGAGAGTTTCATGTCCGTTCCAGTGTGTGTGTGTGCGTGTGTGTGTTATTCGATGTGACCTTTCCCCATATGGTGTGGGACTGAGCAGGGGAACAGGAGGTGAGCCCTGCACATGCTATCAGTCTGAGCTGTTAGCCAGCAGCCGCTCGCACGCCGCAGTAACACACACGAAAAAAAAAAAGAAAAAAACACACACACCAACTAGCTGCAGGCCCCACATGTCATTGTTACCTGATATTTATGGTGTGTAGGAGAAACAGACGAAGAAGAAGAAGAAGAAGAAGAAGGTCATACGTGTGATGTCAGAGACGGTGCGTTCACTGCCGGCCGTGGGTTCGACTGCCTCCTCTCGCGCAGCCTCGGGCTCCCTCTACCCTCCACCCACCTCCCGTAGACACACACACACCTTTCTATTTTGGATTTCTAGTCCAAGTTAAAACAATGGTGCAGCGTCGTGCTCCCATACAGGGACTGTACTTACTGTATGAAAGAGGACTAATATTCATCGTGCTGCGGTTGTGTCTGAGGATGATAAATAATGTATGTATCGCGTACGGCGCTGCAGCCAAATGTGATTCTGCTGAGGCCTGGAGAGGATCAGGAGCACAATGTATTGGGTAGAAATGTTCTTGCAAAACTTTTCGTGTATGTCTTGAAATGTTCTGCTTGTCTCCTTTATGCAGCTCAAATCCTTCAGGGTGGAACCACCATCCCCAATAACATAAACAAGCAAAGAAGAAAAAAAAGCCCTTAAATTCAGGGAAAGGTGCATAAAAACTCATCAAAGTACTCATCTTGAAGAAATTTTCTTAAATCTGTAACAGTATGAAGTCAAACTACTTACTAAAACTTTGCAAGAAAAAGTTCTGTAAAACCAACTAATTTCTTAAATGAAATCAAAAGTAAGTCTTGCATGAAACTGAGCACTGTGCACTGGACATGTAAGGCAAAGATTGGCTCTTTTAATGTATGTGCCGTCAAATTATGTCATTTGTTATCAACAACAGGACAAAAAGGGGTACTGCCAGTCGATGTGGCATCAACTCTGTAGCCACGTCTGTTAGAAAATACTCTAAACTCAAGGTTATCTCACTGTTGAGCTGCATAAAACAACTGTCTTTCATCAGCTTTAGTGACATGGTAACAGGTGTTTGTAAATTGGATCCATAACAGCGTAAAAGAACAAGCTACATAATTAACTTTTTAAATATTTTTTATCACAAATTCCCATCTACAGTTTCATCCTGAAACACCTCCTAAGATTCAAGGTTCAATATATTTGTTGTCATTTGCAAAGTAGTTTCAATCAAGTTCTTACTTTGCAAGTCTCCTTTGCTTAAATAAATAAATGAAAAAGGACAAATCAGCTGAGTTGCACGACCATGAAAAAGTATCTGGTAAATCGTTATCCAGGCATCTGTTAGCTTTCATTGTCTCCATGTTAGAAGTTTTATTTGCATTAAACCGGTTTGATTGGTTGAGTTTCCGGAACTGAACCAAGAAGTCAAATGTTATTCTAATCGAAGAATTTGACCTGTTGACCTTTAGATGGTTTTATTGTTTTGGTTTATATCTCTTACCAATGATCTGGATTGGAGTCGAAAAGATTTGTGTAACTGCTGTTGTTCTTTGCAGATCATTCAGTGCGTACAGCTGCTTATTGCTTTTTGATATGGTCAGTGAATGGTAATTACTGTTCTATTTTCCAGCCATGCTGTATTTTTTTTTTTTTTTCTTGCAGTAAAACACTTTTCTGCTCACCTTTCACTCCGGATACTCTGATAGCTATTTGGCATCCATTAGCTGTGTCTAATCCAATTCTATAGTGGTCTAGTATATATATATCTCGCCCTTTTGCATGCGTGGCTAGGTATTGTATTACATGCATTAACTAATAATAGGAACACAAATACTAACAAAACAAAGCAAGTGTGTGGACAAAAGACTGGCCAGAAGGTTTTCCTCGCAGCGCTAGTATCAGCTTTACAAAAGACGTTGTTACTGTGTCTGTACATACATGCTTATCATCTTCAAGTTTCCTTGCGACGCAGCGTAACGCTCCCGAGGAAACATCTTTGATTTGCATTCATATGCAAATGCACATCCTTGGGAAAAAAAAAAAAAAAAAGACATTCTTTTAAAAGGGAAGAAGAAAGGGAGAAAGAAGAGGGAGAGGGAAGTTCAGCTTATCACCGCTCAACAGATGTTCAGGCTAAATGTGTTGGTTTGTCTCGTCGCTGAGGCTGAGCGGAGTAAAGCTCCAGAGCTGGCCTGTCTGAATGGACGGAGTCAACCAGCTGCAGCTAAAAGAAAGAAGAAACGCGTTTGTATACTGGATGTAATTTGCTCCGATGACAGAGGTGGAAGGAGCCAAAGGATCAGGGTGAGAGCCTTCAGCTGCCAGAGGCCTCTGGCCAAAGGCAGGGAAATTAATTTTCCCAGAGGATGCGGTACTAAGCTGCGGGATGGCGTCAGAGCCAGGTAGCTTTAGGGAAGTGTTGAGCTGGGGACCGACCTGTGGCCTTCTGACAAAAACACAGACAGACAAATGAAGATCGAACAATGATGACAGAAAACACTGTTTACTCCACTACTTACGGTAATTTAAGTCAGGGGTCAGCAGCCTTGTTCCTGATAACTCTGAACATTTTCTCTCTGCAATATCACACTTAGCATAACTTAAAAAGCCCATCAACTCTTTTAGTCCCGTGTCTGGCAACAGGATGTTGTTAGTGGTGGACATTGGGTGCTATGTGTTGGTCTCTGTGGATCGGGTTAGGGGTTAGATAGGGTTAGATGATCAGTTTGTGATTTGGTGAATTTGGAGGCCAGGTCAACACCTTGTGCTTGTGTCTTTTGAGTTGTTGCTAAACGTTTTTGTGTGTGTCTGTATCAGGCTGCATCCTGTTGGGGATTGCCGCTATGGGGCGGGGGGGCCTGGTCTGGTCTATGTGGGTGGTACATGTTTAACTAACACCCACGTGAATGAATGCCAGATGCAAAAAGTTTCCCCAGCACCCAAGAATTGTGTTGATGTTATCTACTTCTCCTGTCAGTGGTCATAATGTTACGCCTTATCAGTACTATGGCTTCCTCCTTTGAATTAATTTCACGTAAATGTCGTCCACGTCAAGTTCTTGTCCACGTCACACCTCGTGTTCTTTCGTGCGCTACAAAACCCTTCCCTGGTAATCTACTGCAGACACATCCAGACACTGAGCATTCATTACGTCTTAGATGATCCTCTCCTCGTGTGGATGGTGAACCTTAATGGAAAAGTCTTGGGATGGGTTGTAAACCAATCTGGGAAAGAGAAGTGAAAACCACAAATCAGCCCATAAAATGTAAAACATTTACCTCACCAGCTCAAACCTATAAAAGGTAACACCGCTGCCTTGGAATGTGATAATCTTTTATCCTCCTCTTACTTTTTTAATAAAGGTTTGCTTTTACTTTAAATCTACATGAAACAGGTGTGAAAGCTTTACTTTTACCTCCTCGGATTGTGACCTTCTCTGGCTCAGACGTTATTTTTCATGCCTGATGGAGCAGATAGAATTTCGATAACAACCAGTGTTGCAGAAAGAAGAGATCAAAGAAAGAACAACATGGAGCAAACACTTCCACGCAGACCTCAAAAGCGTACCTGAGAGGAAGAAGGAATTAGAAGGAAAAAAAAAGGTTTAGAGATGAGAAGCGGTGAGGTTATAAAAGCAGGTTAGCGTTTGGAGGCTTTTTTGGCTCGGGTCCATTGAGGTGATACGACAGGCGCTTTTGACCAAACGCACCAACAGAAGGCCATCGCTAAAGCTGTTAAAAAGCCATTTCAGAAACATCATTTGTCCTCGTTTCTTTCCCCTTTATCTCCTTTCTCGCATTTGTTTGATTTTCCCTCTGTCATCTCACCTTCCTGCCTTCTTCTACCTCGTGATATGAACTTCCACGGCTGGTTGATTTGGTTGTGCACGGGGAAACAGGCGAGGTTGCCACAGTTCAGGGCTCCGGAGAGCGCGGCCAGGCAGTAGCAATCAATCACAGACTAAATCCTTCCTCTCTCAGGATTGCCGCGTGCCAGGTGACATGGTCAACAGCTGCAGAGAAATAAGCCTGCAGCGGGTATCAGAATTTAAATGGACCAGTAAACTTTCTCATTTGAAAGTGTGAGAAGAAAATGAATGGAGATGTGCAATGGAACTGTATTAGGAAAGACTCACATAGTTGCATTAGTTACACTTTCTTCAGTGCCAAAGGCAAAAAGAGGAGGACGCTAGTATCCTTTTACAAAAACTCTCAGGGTGACTTTGAGAGAAACATGTTAGGGTTAGGGTTAGCGTTTTCCTGACAGTTACCACAATAATTAGTTCTTTTTCAGCTACGACCGTGGTCTCCCTCTATCCTTAAGAGAATTTAGTTTCCTACACTTAATCAGACCTTTACCATGAAGAGAATGTCCATTTGCACCATGTTTGGAGTTATCTTATGGTCTGCATCTAAAGGGAAGTTGATTGGGAAACCAGTTTTAGGAAGTTCTTGACGACAACCTTTCTGAATGCATTAAGACCGAGCCAGTCTACTGACACACGTCGTGCATTGACGCAACTTTTGACTCTCGGTTTGTCATGTTTTTTTTTGTCTTGCAGACATGTCTAGAGTTGGAGCGCTACCTACAGACGGAACCCAAACGACTCTCGGAGCTCTTCGACGAGGAGCTGGACTGTCTCCTAACGCCAGCCTTCATGCAGGGCGGGGACAGCGACGAGGACCTGATGGACCCCCTCCTCCCCAGCCTCCCGGATCAGCCGAGCCCGCCCCCTCTACTGGTAACCCTCCCGAAGGTCCAGGCCAAAATCCTCCAGGTCCCCAACCCCAACAAGAGCCAAGCGGTAGCTGGGACCGAAACCCTCACAGCCAAGGACCAAGTCCTCGGAGGAGTCAGCGCGGCGCAGCTCAGCGCCGCCGTCACGTCCCTAACGCCGCCTTCGTCACCGGAGCTCGGCCGGCACCTTATCAAACCCACACAAACACTCACTGCGACGGCGGACGGCACGTTAACGCTCAAGCTGGTGGCGAAGAAGGTGGGATTAGGGGCGGCGAAGCTGGTGGCGGCGCGAGCGTTACCGTCCCCCCCGAGCCGAGGGGGAGCCCTCAGCGACAGCGAGCAGGGCGGCGGAGGGAGCGTGGGAGGAGACGTACCGGAGAACAAGAAGAGAGTCCATCGGTGCCAGTTTAATGGCTGCAGGAAGGTTTACACCAAGAGTTCCCATCTGAAGGCACATCAGAGGACCCACACAGGTAAAACGCAACAGGCTATGAAATTACGTTCGTCTGGACAAGTGTGTTAAGAGGCTTTAAGTTTGAAATGGCGCAGTGATAGTGGGATTACAGCGCTCATGCAATTACTTATCTCGCTAGACTCCATTGTAAACCTGAGGCTATTTTGACCAATTTTATTTTTTAATTACGAAGCTGCTTGCTTCTCGTACATGAACATTGGACAATTGGACATTGACGTTGGGCAACTGGAAATGAGCAACAATTTGATACATGACATTGGAGATATGGTTTAGGGCAAATGCAGCAGGGAAAACTCTTCCACACACACAATGACACAAGGATTTTTCGTTGATGTTTTTCTGGCCAAACAAAATAATGTAGAGTTATGACCTCAATCTAACTGATTATGCGTTTCATGCTGAAGGCTAAAGTCCTTGAAGCAAGAAGCGTTAGTCGAGGCCTGACAGAGCATCTGCGGGGTAACGAGCGTCTGGTGATGTCAGAAACTTTAGATTTGTTTGTTTAACTTCCCGTTGCTTCCAGTTATTTCTCCCAAAATCGATAATATGCTCAAGCTCGGAGCTCCGATAAAGGCTTCGCACAAAAAAAAACGCGTTATTACATCAAGAAAAGATGCTTCGTTTTGTTGTTTAATTACCGGAGAAATGGTCAAAAGAAACTTCTGACGTTTGAGTTTTTAGAGGAGATTAGAATTTCTTTTTTTTTTTTTTTTCCTCTTCTTCTGCTTGCTCCAGAGTTACTCATTTGAGTGTTGATATCAGCTCGGTGCTGAAAGACCCTGCCTCGGTAATTGCCTGATGATTGATAGACCGGTAGTAAATGACTCTGCGAATTCAGCCGTGTCCAACTGGGTCTGACGTGCAGCTTTAGCTGCTTACTACAGCTGCCCTCCCAGTGACCCTCAGACGGAGCACGCAGCAGGCTAATGTATCCAGGGGCAGGAAGCCGGGAGCTTTCTGTGGAGCCGGATGTGGAGACAGGGACACATGAGCGAAAAAAAAAAAAGAAAGGATTTGACTAATGCCGACTTCAATGACTGAAAGTTTACATTAGTGATAGCAGGAATTTTGGTAAGAATTAGTTTGTCACGCTGAGAACCGGATCTGAGTTTGTGGGATCTAAGACACTGTGTAGGTTTTTTAAAATTCAACAAAGACACTTTATCATTATTCACATCACGCCGCTCATTACTGGCGCTGATTGAGAGACAGCCGTATCGGCGCCCCCCCGCTGCGCCAGTACAGTTTGTCTGATTAAAATTAATGGTGGCGGCTTTGTTATTCAGTTTGTGCTTCTGCGTGATAACTGAATAACCGCATTCTCTCGTATGCAATGCTGAAAAAATAATACCATAGACTTAAAACCTTCATGAGGTCTTTGTCTAAAAAATGGATTTAGTCAGTTATTCACACTGGCGTTATTTTTGATTTACAGTTGCCACCTAGAGCGACGCCGCCGCCTTTTAAAAAGCGACAGGTACCACCGCACCGTTTGATTTGTACGTTCCCAGAAATCCATTAATCGGTTTTGGAGTCAGCAACTCAAAGCTGAATCCATCACTTATCTGCAGTTTGAGGCCCCCGTGCAGACGGGTGCCACCTGAAGGTAGCATTATTCAGGTTTAGCTTTAACCGCGCCGTCGTTCACTGTATCTGCGGATGGCCTCTAGTTGTCATCGCCCGGTTTCGCCCAGGATCGCGCCACGTAGCCTGCAGACCGCCGCCAACATTAATACCGGCAACGCCGGCGTCATTAATCCAGCGTGTTACAGGCTTATATGATCCCAGCAAACATCGCATGGCTTCAAGTGCAGCATTACGTTCCAGGGGCAGCACCTGGGGGAGCCGGGGGAAGCCGCCGCTGTAGCTTTATTATAGCTAATCCAGAATGTAGCAGCTAGTTTTCTGGTACCGTGACCGCCAGCCGCAGTATCTTTAATCTTCTGATGAGTCGACAGTCGAGTCATGCCAACCGACGAGGAGCTTTTTAAAGGCAGAATTATTCACCGAGGAAAAAAAAGAAGATACCCCGAAGACACTGCAGCTTTTTCACTCTTTGTGTGTGTGTGTATGTGTGTGTGGTATAAATGTGGGGGTGGTGTATTCCCTCCCGATGTGTTCATTACAAGCGCAGCGCTGCGGTTTAATTAGCTTAATCCTCTTTTTGGGTTATTATGACCATAAATCATTGAACATACATGTAGGGAGGGATTAACGTTGCAGAGACTTCAGGGAGGAGGAGCAGCGGCGGAAAGCCTGCGCAGTGTCAATACACTTACTGTCACATAGTGCACACCAGAGGCCATTAGAAACATCATTATGTCGAGGTCTGTCTGGGGCCTGTACTGTACATGTGCTGCGATCCCACATTATGCTGGTAATCATATTCTAAAGCAGTTTCCCTGGGCTGCAGCTGTGGCGTGAAGTCAGGTTCATTTTCTTATGTCTGAAAATGCTCAATTAGGGATGAGTTGCAACATTAATAGATGCACAAATTAATTCAGTAAATCTCCTAAGTACCCAGTCAGAGCTGTTCTGAGTCAGAGCCAGGCTTTTTTTTTTTTGGTTTTCCATCACACCGTTGGATCCTTAAAAGCAGAAGAAAGCTGGTAATCGTATCCTCCTTGTTATTCAAGCCCGAGTCCAAAATGATGTACTTTGCTACATATACTTGGCACCCAAGGTAGCAGAGCGAAATAGATGAGCTGTTTTGGAAGAAGTGCTTGTCTTTCTAAAGTCTCATACCAACACATTCAGGGAGGTGCTCCGTGTGCTCCTGCACAATTACAAGACGACAAAATACACACAGGTGCACACTTTGTGCATTCAATATTAAGCTTTTTAAATAATGCACTGCTTCAGATATTCCTTTTTTTTTCATTATTTCAAACATGTGCAACAGTAAAGTGGCTGTGCAACTGCTGAACACATAAACATACCTGACATAATATAATATAAATGTCTAATCAACCAAAGACTTTTTTGTGACCCGCCTGCAGTACCTCCACAGACCCCTAGGGCTCCCGGACCCACTGTTGAAGACCCATGCTTTAGATTAAGCCGTCTAAATGACCACAAAGCAACAATCGAACAGGAGTTAAGGAACAATCACAAGAACAAAATAGACATTCACCAAGTGTCTAACACAGCATCGGTTTAACGATTCTGAACAATTACAATATTTCCGCTCTAACAGAGTCATTATTGAGTGTAAACACGGGGAAAAAAGGAAGCCATTTTTCTAATAATAATCTCACAGAACGACAAATTATCTTAAATCAATACTGCTGCTTTGCTAAAACTTAATTTACATAAACCTACGCAGGAGGCAAATCAAGTGTGGAGGAAGCAGTGTCCTTGTAGGCGATAAAGGTCACATTCGTGTGAATGTCTGAGCCACATCCGCACAAAACGAAGGTGCGTCTTCCTCGCGCGACATTTTAAAGACCATAAGCTCATCGAGCCTCTCAACCTTTCCAAGCAGAGGGTGACGGTCCACTGTGTTAATGGTTGACATTATAATGTGTCCTCAGTCGTTAAGTGTTTGCAAGAAGAAATGTGTAACTTGCTGTTGAAGTCCTTGCTGATTATTACAAAAGGCACTAATCTAATTACATTACTACAGTCTAGAGATCGACCGATATGGATTTTTTAGGGTCGATACCAATGCCGATTTTTTTTTACATTAACAATGGCCGATTGCCAGTAAAGGCTGCCGGTTTTTCTGAGCCGATATTTGGAGTCCATGCTGCTTTTTCTCCCTCCATTAACATGATAAAAATGACACAATGGTAACAAATGTTACAAGTCTCAATTTAGTGGTTGATTGACAACCTGCACTATTAGTTTGACAGAGAAAGAGAAAAAACATCAGCTAGCAAACACTCCTACTTAACAACAGTAAAAGTTTTTTGTTTTTAAAAAAAACATAAAAATAACCAGAAGAAAAACATCTTTTCAACTTTTAATTTTAGTAGCACTGGACGCTAATATGGGTTCGAGCATTTTCCAGCTTTCAGCTGCACACACTCTGTTAATGGAGGAGGGGCAATGTATGGGCTGCACAGTCCGCAGCTTCTCCAGCAACACAGAGCTGCCTGTGGATGTGCCTGTCTGTAAATCTTATCGGTCAAAACAAAAAAATATATATGTATATGTATCGGCGAACACGCCTGCATATTGGCTGATACCGATACTGGTAAAAAAAAAAAAAACACAGATATCAGCCTCATGTATCGGTCAATCTCTACTACAATCCTTTTTTTTCTGTTAGTTAGCCGTTAATTCACTACAAATTTTTATGCATTTATGAAATAATTTAGCACAGTGCTGTAATTTCTCACAGTGCTTCATTTCATTTATTAGCTTTCGCTAAGGCCATCGCTCGTCTTCCTTTTAGTCCACCCCACAACTCAATTATCTTTATACTGCAGTGCTCAATTACTCAAAACAACACGTTCAACAACTAAAAAATGCTTCACAACAATCTACAAAGCAAAACAAAACGAAAAGGAGAAATCTTAAATATAGAACAGGACCTAGTTCCATGTAGCAGTAACACCAGAATGTAATTCTTAGCATAATTCATAAATAGTCACATGGTCACTATCTACTTACATTAGAGGTGATTCCAGTCCATTAAATTTATAGTTTGGATCTTATAAAACCATTTAGACTTACATTACAGACGTTTGTATAATACCATTGGCAAAACAAGTAATGAGGAAATAAATCTGTTTTTAACCTTCAACCAAGCAAGACAGTTATGCATCGTATTGACATTTGTTCGATATGGACAACGAACTGGAAATCGTGCTACTTTATTCTGAGCAATTTGCAGTTTATTTATATATGATGTGGCAGCGCTGGATCAAAGATCTGAGAAATAGTCTAAGTGTGATAAAACACACACAAAAACTTCTCCTTCTTGGAAATAAAATATATTTTTTTAAAAAACGTTAATGCACATAACTGAAGGAAGCTTTAAGAAGCATAAAAATCCCAAAAGATCTTGTGAAGCATGTAGTCGTGAAGCAAAGTCTAATTCTGTGTTATGCAGCCCACAGATTGAAACGCTGATCACTCCAGCTTGCAGCCTGACTTTCCAAGACCTCGACCGTTTCCTCTGCAGACTCCACAACCTCATGTGGATTCAGAGGGGGGGGAAAAAAAAACGGTCTAACCCTTCGACCTCCCCCCAGACCTGCACCTCTACCCTCCTCCTCTACACCCACCGAATCCCACCTCCAACCTGCACTCTCTCTTTCCTTTTCTCACTCTCTCCTCCATTTGCTCATCCAGTTTGGGTTGCCAAGCAACTGCATCACACTCTTCCATAATTGGTTGGTGGCTGGTGGATTGTCCATGCCTGTTAATCTTTCTCTCCCTCTCTCTCTCTCCCTCTCTCTCAGCCCCCCCGCACCCCCCCACTCACCCCCTCTCTTCTCTCTTTCTTTCAGTTGCTAGGTGACTTTATCATGCATCCTTGCCTTGCCGTGCTATAATTGGCTGGCGTCATGGTTGCCGTGGCGTCAGGCCCGAGCTGCTGGCCTTGCTTCATTCCTCCAACAGTGTGTGTGCATGTCTAATGCCTCATGCATGCGTGTGTGTGTGTGTCTGTGTGTCTTTGAGGGGGGTCCTATTGAAGGAAGATGGGGTGCTCTGGCCAATTACAGAAGACGGGTGTGAAACGGCCGCCTGTCTGGCACCTGAGGCCCCCACTCTCACCCCATATCACACACACACACACACACACACAGACACACACAAAACACATTCACACACGCGCAGGTTGAGAATGTAGCTTTTCTCCAACAAGCCGCCAAGTGGTTTTTCTATTGTATGTTGCAAATATTGGTCCCATTTTCAGTCCTGGGTGAGGAGGAGGACTCTGCGGAGTGAGTGGGAGGATTCACACGTGCAGAGGCTCCGTCGAAACACGGACGGTTGCTCTGGTTCTTCACAGAGCTTGAAGTAATCTGCAGTAGAATCACTTGTGCCTGGATATTTTTTATTTTTTTTTAAAGCCCCAAATATATTCTTGCTGTTGCATGAGAGTACTAACATGCATCCGCCTGTGTCTTCTTGACCAAAATAAGCTGGAAAAAGTCTCAGCCTGACTGGTTTCTTCCAGCGCTGTTAACCTATTTTGAACACCACAGCTAAATTGGAAGAGAATACCAAGACATATAGTGTGTGCCGCTCGCTCTGCTTGTTGACAGGCTTGTGGTTGTTGTTGTTGCAGAGTTTCAAATCGGGGGCACCACTGCCAAAAAAAAACAACAAAAAAAACGCCCTTCTCAAAAAGCCTGCATCTGTCTGGTCAAATCTCTTAAAAGTAGGTGGTGTAAAGTCAGCCCTGAAGGAATAGTGGAGTGCAGGTGCACAAAATTCACATCTGCCACGGTTTCAAAATGAAGATTCGCCTGCTCCGAACTTAAGTTTCAAGGTTTCAGAATGTTCTTTGCAAACATATGCACAGATGGAAGAGTAGGAATTGGACTCAGCAGACTTGGATAATGTTATGCCCACCACATGGGGAGTGTTCCTCACTTGGATTTTTGGTTTGTTTACCATAGAAAGGATCCTGAGAACATTCACCACTGCTTTCTTCCATGGAGGGGTCACCAGTGACTTGAGTTTTAATTCACACACATGGTGAAGAAATACGTTGTCATTTATTGTCAAGCAAGCTTTGACGACGATGAAACACCACACGACGAGCCACGGTGAAATATAGGTGACGCTGTAAGAGAAGCTGCACTCAACTGGAATGACCGTGCCCACAGAAACCTCACAAGAGCGAGACAGAAACCAAACCCGGATCCCTGTCTCGCTCTCGACCGCCTCAGATTTGACTAGAGAATTTGAATATGCAAATCCTGGAGGGCACGGGCTCGTGATCTGGAATTCATCGAGTCTGAGAGCGCCGCGGTCGTGTTGTGTCTGCGGATGGAAGACGGCTCCGATCAAAGAGACACCCGAACTGCGCGGAAATAAAAAAAAAAAGGGGAGGGGGGGGGGGGGAGAGGGCAGCATTCAGTGTTGGATCGTCGTCTTTTGCTTGTCGTTGCATCACCTCGCTGTCGGGGCCGCTCTGCACCTCAGACGCTAGGGCACGTGAAGGTGCGCTTTCTTCTGGTTGGATTGCTCCGGCGCGATCATTCAAGGTGATGAATTGAGACATTTGTGAAAGCGGGCTCACATTTCACACTCCTGTTGCCGTATGATGGCAGCACGGGGGACAGGAGGACATCGGGAAGATGCTGCTGTCAATATGTCATGCGTGCAATTTTGGGCATTTTTCTTTTTTTTTTAGCTTGATTTGCAGCTGAAAGGACACTTTCATAGTTGTAAAACAACTATTCACACATCAGAAACAAGAGACACAATCATCCCACCAACAAAATTTCCATCGACACGGAAGCTGAGGTGGTGCAGGAGAGTAGGATAATGATGACTGAATTGATAATCCTGCCAACAAACTTCCGCCGGGTTGATTATTTTTAGCTTTTTAGAGGCCGCACCATCGAGCACGACACCAGGTTGTGTTCGCTGATGCAGCGCGTGTTGGTCTGGAACCAGCTCGTGAATAAAACCATTTCTCTCTGTTTACTGGCTGTTTATTATGTCTCCGTTCTGTTGAGTCAGTGTGAAAAATGCCGCAAACAACTGGCACACGCGCGTGAGGATATCCTTTTTCTATTGCCACTGCTTTGCAATGATTCCACATTACGTCCACTTAGCTCTGAATTGGTGCGTGTTTGTGTTTGTCTCCTTAAGAAGATTGGTGTGTGCTGTGATGGGAGTGGAGGGGCTGCCGGGACATCTGGCTAACTGACTGTAAGCTGCTGTATTACTCCCCATTAAGAGTCATTAAGACCCCAATTATAGTTACCACCCCCCAGTTCACACGCACACTCAGTCGGGGTTCTGCAATTAGGTCGGGACAGTTTTTTTTTTGTTTCGTTTTTTTTTTTTCTTCAGCGCAGTACGTGCAGTAGAGAAAGGTCTGCGCATTAGCGTATTTCACCTCCATCAATATTTGAGATTTCTGGAATTAAATTGATTTAAATAATGAATCGGTCGGTGTTTGAGCCGTGTCCTCGTTCTTTTAAATGAGGCAGAGGGCTCTGAAGCAAAACTTAAAAAAATACTGAACCCAGCTGAGCTTTTGCCATTTTGCCATTTTGCCATTAACCATAAAAACAAAACAAACAAAAAAAATGTGCTTTGCAATCAGTCAATTACGTGTTCGTTTCTGGTTGAGGCCGTTGTACGCTTGTTTTCCTGGACCATCTTCATATCACTGATACCTGTAGCAACCAAGCAGCAACTTCCAGGTCTGAGCGATGAAGCAGATGCTCAAGTGCGAAAAACTGCAATTCATCATGTGGCCACTTGAGGCTCCAAAAGGGAGGAAATCCCCATAGACCCCCCCATGTTAAAAAGCCCAACGTTAACCATGTTTACAGCTCATCCAACATGTTGACCATGGCTCCGCCCAATTCTGGCTTCATTTCCAAGGTTCAGAATCCAATGGGTTTGTCCATTGCATATACAGTCAATGGTAGCAACACGCCCCCCCTTTTTCGAATCAGTGGTAGCCTTCAGGATTTGAAGCGAAATGAACAAAATAAAAGGAAACATCACAACAACATGCACAGTTAGACATGTCAGAGGAGAAACATTTGAAAGGTTTCGTTTGGAAAAACTCGGAGCAGCAGCAGAGTGAATTCAGCAAAACAGGGAAAGACTTTTTCTGTGCACGAAAAACAAAATTAGCTGTGGAGTGACATAATCCACAAGGCATTGTTAGCATTAGCATCCACGCTATAGCACAATAAATATCTTATTAGCATTTGAACTTTATATTTGAAACTCAGTTTTAACGTAGCTAAAAAAAAAATGAGAATTTTACTCTTTGTGATGGTTTCTGGTAAACGTGGTGCCTGGTGCTGATGGAAGGTCAGATTTTCTGCTTTATCTCCTGACCCAACACACACACACACACAGAGCACAGAGCACAGAGAAAGAAACACTCTCTCATACAAGCATTTACACAGTGAGACATCATCAGGTCCCATCTGAAGACAGTCTGCTCCTACACACTACACACTGCGCACACACACACACAGCTGGAAGGCTTTCTATCATGGAGAGATAACTACAGGCTGAGAACAATAGACCATCTCTTCTCCCATCTGGTGAACCGGGGGACGAAACTTCATTTACATTTCAGATCCCCCCACCTCGGGGTGTGTATGTGTGTGCATGTGGGCCTTGAAGTGGGGGGGTGGTGGTGGGTGGGGGCGTGGGGTGGAGGGTTGGTAATAGAGGGAACAAAACGAGATTCATTTCAGGGTGAATTTGGGATTATGAATTAACACACCGCATCGCTGAAAGACTTCATTTACAGCTAATTGAGTGTGTTGGCTCATTGAAATGGCTGTTGTGTTAAAACTGGCCTGTCTGGCCAGCCCCTGGGCTCTGTGTGTGTGTGTGTGTGTGTGTGTGTGTGTGTGTGTGTGCTTGTGTGTGCTTGTGTGTGCTTGTGTGTGCTTGTGTGTGTCCGTGTGTGTCCGTGCGTGCATTTGGGGAAAGCCACGGGTGGTAACCTGTTCATTAGTGAACAGCTGTAGTTTAGACGTGTGAAATTAGATGTAGAAATTATAATAAAATGTGACACCTTCTCCCTTTTTCTTCCTCTCTTTGCCCTCTCTTCCTCTCTCAGGTGAGAAGCCCTATAAGTGTTCATGGGAGGGCTGCGAGTGGCGTTTTGCCCGCAGCGACGAGTTGACACGACACTACCGCAAACACACCGGAGCGAAGCCATTCAAGTGCAACCACTGCGACAGGTAAACACGCAGGCTTCCTCATGTACAACAAAATACACAGCGCGGTTTATGTTGGAAGGACATTCCTTCCCCTTTTCATGGCATGGACCTACAATCCAGGCAAAAATAAAAATAGCTTCATGTAAATATACACAGTCACGTGCAAAGCATAACTATTATTCAGTGATTCTTGGATTTAACAGAGCTATAGCTATAGCTGCCTTCACAGTTTGTAAACAATGTGATGTATTTTGGGGCCGGGGCTTAGCTGGAGGCAAAACATCTCAAACACTGTAGCTTGTAGACGCTGGTTAGCATATCTCAATGGACAATTTTGGCAAGAATGGATGAGGAACATGCACATTTTAGAGAATATACTAATACACTATTTTAAAAAGTTGACTCTGACTAATGGGACTATATTTAGCGACATTCTCACTCACTGGATGGAGGATCTGACCATGTGAGGACACAGAGGAGACGAAGTCTGGACTTATCAAGTGAAGTGATCACTGTGGAGGGTAACATAGCAAATGCTTGTCACTGGGTGGCTAGCAGTTAACATTAGCATTAACCTGTAACAAGAATCCCCCAAATAATGATTAACTTAATGTCATTTCAGTCACAATTTAGTCCAACCCATAACGTTAAGGCTGAAACTGACGATGTATTATATATTAAACTTACCTGATATAAAATGTGTGCTGCAAACACGAGTGTAATTGTTGATTGTCTCACTCCAATCTTTTCTTTTAATTGCAACCAAAGTTGTCTACGACTGGCAGTGACTGGTATGTGATAACACTTCAAGGTAGTGTTTTTGCTTTTTCGCTTGTGTTCCCCAAAATACAGCAAGATGACATTTTCCCAGTTAACAGTGACAGTGTTTGTCTCAAGCTTCCCTCTGTTTTGCCTCCAGCTAACATCGTAACATCACAGTGACGTAGGCCATGAAGGGGTCTATATTTACGGATATAAGTAACACATCGTTAGCCTAATAGTCATATTTGAGCATTTTCAGAAAACAAGAAAAAACACATTTCTTTTTAGCAAGTACATTGGTATTTTTTGTTGATATTGTAACGTTAAGTTGGGCAATTATGCTATTACACTAACGGCAAGAAAAAATAGTGACATACAGCAAGAGTCTTGTATTGTCCAACTAGAAGTCCAAAAGATAGAGATGGATTAATTAATGTCGTAATCAATGTTGTTGAGTACATATGTACTTACTGTTGTTTTCAATATTGGAAATTTGGAACAGGTAATGCTACATCACACAAAAGTTAAGTTATACATGTGTGCACAAAGAGTTTATTTTTCAGTGTGAAACCCCAAACTAGTATCGTTGTGGTACCACAACGCGCTGCAGCTAGCAAGCTCATTTGTGTGCACAACTTCCTGTATTTGATTTGAAGAGAGATTTCTAAAAGACTTTTCAGTCTGATGCTGCCCTCAAATGCACAAAACGCTTGGCTATTCAGGTGGTTACATTGGCCGTAAGAATATCACGAGGATGATGTTTTTAGAAGCCACCAAGGTTTAGCAAAGCAACGATCAGGTACAAAATGACGAAAGGTCTTAGCCGTTGATGAACATTTGTCATTTCTGAAAACGCCAGTAAGCACAACACAACTCGAGAAGAACTTTCAGGACACTACCTTCATTTTTCACTTGAGGGTGTTGATAAAACAAAGGAGGTCATTCATACAGACTTTTCTTCACGCACGTAAACATAATGTCACACTGTGAACCAAGGAGGTAGGTCGCTAGTACAAGACACACAGTCCCGAGAAACAGAATGAGCAGCTGAAAGGAAATTTAATGATGACTTATGATAAAAATATGGGTGGGGGGGGAGTGCTGCTGAGGTAACCAGGTTAAACCCAAAAGCACAAGTCCAACAAAAGGCAAGATTCAATCAAAAGCGAAACAGGGTATTCCAAAGCAAAAGCAATTTACACAGCCTGGGGAAACAGCTTGGAACAACTGAGAAATAAGCAGGTTAGTCAACAGACAGAGACTATAAACCATAGACTATAGAGGACTATATGTACACTGAGCCTAATGAGGTCATAGTTTGCTTAAAACATTCTCACAGTAGGAAGATGTGAAGTTGGATAGTAGTTTTAGAAATGTAGAAATCTTGGTAAAACAAAATAGAAGCTATAGAAAACTACTTGCCTTTTGTCACATGCAAATATATTCCCCAATAGCTGCCTTATCTGGAAAACTAGTCCTTGTCATGACTAGCTTCAGTGTTGGCTTGTTGAGGTTTTATTACATGCAGTATATCTGTTGCTAGCTACTAAATCACCTGGGTTTCTTCCAGTTATTGAAGTATTTCAAGGCTTTGTGCACGGTTCAGAACTTTCTGAGGGTGACTGTTACTCAAATGGCTCCAAAAATAAGGCTGCGTAGGAAGGCGTCTTTGAAAGTCTAGACTAGCTTCTTCCTTCTGCCACAGACTATGTGCTAGGCTAAGTACATCAGAGATTTACCTCACTGAACGCTCAGAAGATCTAACAGAAAATGGTCAAAATGACATCTGGTAAAACGACAAATAATCTTTTAAAATGCTTTGGCCACAACATCACAGCGTAGCAGTGATGTTGTTGTGCAGCAACCAAAAATTATCTCTGAACATTGCTTAGTAATGTACCCAGAGCAGCAGGGAGCCAGTCACTGTGTCTGACAAATGATAAATAAAACAGCACTTTGGTTTTCATCCTGCCTTGTTCTACATGAATCTCGTGTGGCTTCCAGACTGTGTAATAATCTGCAGCAAATTTCATTCTTTCTCTTGTTATGTATAAAGAAAATCTCTAACAAAAACAATTTTAAAGAGACGAAATACATCAGTGTTAGCATTTTATAATTTATTTATTTAAGAAAAGCAGCTGTGTGCAGGAAGAGCTCAGGTGAGGTCTTATCTGGTGGGATGATAAAGATTCAAGGCTGCAGCTCATGTTTTAGTCAATTTAATGATGAGAGATATTCTAATCTTAAATTTAGATTGTTCCTAATGGACTCACCACATGGGACAACCAGACTAATCCGTGTAAGGAAAATGTTTCCATAATTATTGACCTTCAATTTATGCATTCTGGTTGGTGGTGAGAGATTATGCATCAACACATCATGCATCATGGTGTCTATTTCTTTTCCAACCAAGGACAAGCAGATGAGGACGTGTGTCTGTCTTAAGGTTAGCAGTGATTTGGCAACAAGAGGCCATGTAATGTTAAGGAAATTCAGAAAGTTGTTGCAAGAAAAGTCTTCGGTGACCTACATTTTGCAGGTGCGTACTTTGTGCACTTTGGTTCCTGCCACCAGATTCACCGTGGTGATAGTTGGCTTGAACCAAGACTGAGTGGTGGCGTTGTTATTTCCTTTTGCAAACACAGAAGAGTGACCACAAGAGGGGATTACTAGGTCCACACATGAGCTGGGGCCTATTTCAGAAAGTCAGAGTCTAACCCTGAACTCTGATTTTTCATTTTGGTGATTGCTATTGAGTCAATCAAATTAGACCATCTTCACTCAGAGTCCCGTACTAACACCACGACTATAAAAAAAATGCAGCCCCAATCTGAGGAATCACCATGGCAACGATGGATAGAAAGCTGTCACTATATATATATATATGTATATATTTATTTTTTTGTATAAATGAATTGACGAACTCAAACTCTGTCAGAGGGTGGAGCCAGGAATAGATTCAAGGTTCACCACCGACCAGGTTAGGCTCACAGACTCAGTTACCATGGTAACCAACTCCAAGTTTAAATTAGCTCTCTTTCTGAAACAGGCAGGAGTTAGCCTGCTCTCTCTTGGTTGACTAACATCCCTTTCTATAACAGAAAAACCCAGAGTTCTCCTCATTTCAGGGTTAACAGAATTTTCAACAAAACCTGCTTTCTAAAAACGGACTCCAGACCTTAAGGTTCTGCTTTGCTGTTGGGACATATACAAGAGGGCAACCTAAGAACGTCCATTAACGACTAACCGTCAGCTCCAAAGCGACAAAGAAATTTCCTTATCGTGCGGATGTGGCTTTAAACTAAAGTCAAAACTAAATCTTCTGGTAGACGAAAGCCAGGGATGTGTTTGTGAGTCTGTTGAGAGGTTTGGTGTTTGGTCCTTGAAGGTAGGTAGGTAGGCAGAGAGTTGTTGTTTTATATGTGTGTGTGTGCTTACTCATGCTCCTGTGCTGGCAGTTAAATGGATTCTGGCTATTGGCAAGCAGGTCGCAGCTAATTGAGTGGCACCAGATGCCAGCTCCACATACGCTCTCCCTGTATATGTGTGTCTGTGTCTGCACTACCTTTCAGAAGAACACCACACACACACACACACACACACAAAAAAAAAACTTTTGCCCCAGAGACAGTGTAATTGGCTGTTGGTGGTTCCCTCTAGTTAGGGTTTTAGAAATAAACCCCCATCAGAAACCTGCTGGAAGCTTCTAATCCAGACTAAGAGCTGGGACGGCATTAGCTCCTTTTTGGCAGACGCACAAACGCGCAAACATCACATGCGGAGACACAACACAGACATGCACGGCGAGCGCGGTGACGTTAAAATGCAAAGTCACATTGACTCACATGAAGATTCAAATTTCCAGACGTAACAAGCACATTTGGATACACAGCAGCAGCCGAGAGCCATAAGCTGATTCAACTGTAAACACGCCTGCCTACCTCAGACCGGATCCACGGCTTCTTCAAACGTCTCAGGCGCAGCACTGGCAGTGACATTTGATGAGACTCTTCCATACAGCAGAGCATGAATATTGGTGTCAGAAAATAAAGACGAGTAGAGACAAGTGAACTACAACTGTCAGACGCAACTCGCTAAACCAGCTCTGACGGTTCATTTCGTGGACACCGTCAGACCTCTGAAGGTGACCCGTGGAATCAGGGATGGTAGACGCTATTAGTCAGAAAACAAGGTCTGCATGGAGCTGAGGTAGCTGGGACGTACTCTAAACCTCATTACTGTATTCAAGATAAGCAGTTATACATGATGGATCTCTCAGATGCTTGATCAAATTGAAACCATGCAGGGAACTTGGAGACCTGGTTGGTTCCCAGTTTCATCTAAAAAGCATTCTCATTTTATTACAGCCTCCATTTGACCCGTGTCTATCATCTTCAATATACCATGTAGCCATAATGATAGTGTATGGTACATCGCATTAAAAGAAGCATTTAGTTTCAGTTCAGCTCAGTATTTCAAAGTTTATTTAGTTTTATGGCGTTGGTCGATCACTTGAAGACGAAAATGTTCCATTTGTTTTAATTAACGGTCCTCAGAAGATGAATCCCTAAAGACATTCGAGGTCTCCCGACCTTTCCTCTTGATCCCAGTGCTTGTTGACATTTATGACTAGAAAAGAAGTGTCTCGAGGACTCTTTAATGGATTGAACTCATTAACACTGCTGCAGACATTCATAGTTTCATTGTTGAGTGAGATCTCTTTAATTGATTAAAGCTTAAAATATTGTTACGACCCTTTGCGCCTCCTCCACTGGCTTTGCAGCGGCAGTTGTTGCATGAGTGTATATAGTAGATATATATGTTTACTGAATTATTTATTAGATGTTTTTATTAGACTAGCCATGTGCTAATAAAGGCCTTTTTATTGTCACTCTCTCCAGTGCCTCAGATCTCTCCCTATAAGTTGGACCTTTATCTGTTACTGGTTTAACCTCCAGGAATTCCAGCGTTGTTCGACCCGAAATGTCTCAGCATTCACGGTCCTCATGGTGCGTCTTATTGACCTCGGAGAGTGGAAGTTGCACTTGAGTTATCTGTGTTCCAGTTACAGAAGTCAGAAAACTAGATGGACGTGTCCATGAAAGCTCTCGCCAAGTTCAAATATAACTTGGTACATTTAATAATTACATTATTTGAGTGAAATTAAAGTTAAACAGTTCTTGATATTAACTGATATTATTACTATAATGTTAAACTAAATTTAGGCTAGTAAGTTAGTTGGTTAGTTAGTTAAGTTCATTTCAAACATCTAAAAAAAAACATACAGTTACACAAATTGTAAACTGAGCAAATAACTTGAACCAACTCATGAGTTTTTTACTAGAATTATTTACAGTGATGAAAGACCACATGATGCAAGATTTATAAAAAAAATGAAAAATTCAAAAGTTTTAGTTGTTTCATTTAATTGCAGAAAAAAATGCAAAAAATTAATCACAGTTTGGCACGATGGTGTTTTGTTCTGTTTTGGTTTTACCGGGCTGTTGTTTTTAGCTATTGTTAGCGCTGTTAGGCTTGTAGTTCACTTAAATTACACTATAACAGCATTTCAGCATATGTATGTGGAAAAATACTGTCTGTACGACCGATTTAATGCAACAAAAACTAATCAGAAGTGAAAATAAACAGAACATTACAGGAGCTTCTAATTTCTGTTTACACACGGCGGCGGCCATCTTGGTAATTCATCTCGGGGGTGGTGAGGATTCTATGAACTTCTGAGGAGAAAATCCGACTTCAGATGAATTCCAAACTTGGATCTTGGAAATTCAGACTTCTGAGTATAAAAGGGCCGCATCATTTGTAGATGGTCCCCTCAAGACTTTAGAGATGTCTCCTGACATCACTTGTTGACATTTATCTCGCAAAGTGAAGTGTCTCAAGAACACTTAGACGCAGTCTCATTAAATTTGCTGCACACATTCAGGGTATTCAGATCAAAGCTTCAGTTTGGTTTATTTCCTTTTTAGGTTATTGGTGCTCAAACCAAGATGGCCTGGGTGTGTCCCGGGTCCGTACAGTAGTGGACAAACTCACACAGATTAACACAAACAAACACATGCTCACATCTGTGGTAGGTGGAGCCAATTATTACCATTAGAATGGCCAAAAAGTGGCAGCCATGGAGAGGTTAGCATTAGCTGGACTGTCCAATGTGACACAATTTCTCCTGGGGAAACACACACACACACACACAGTCTGTTATTAATCCTGCCTAATCAAGCGGGGACCCCCTGACGTTTCCATGGAGCTGGAAGGAGGAGGACGAGGACAATAAAAGAAGTGAGGAGGAGGAAGAGGAGAAGGAGAAGGGAGAGTTTAGAGGAGGAGAAGAGGAGGATAAGAAGGAGGTGTGTGTACTGGGGAGGAGGGACTTACCAGCTGGTTTGACTGCTCCCCCCAAACCCCCTCGTCCTCCTCCTCCTCCCCAATGGTGACACAGTAACTGGTTAGGCCATCTGTCCAGCTACACACACACACACACACACACACACACACACAGACACACACACTCACAGGTGTGTGTATAGAGTGGGTGCAGAGGGGAAACACCAGACTACAGGAAACACAGGGTGAAGTGAAGTGTGCGCTTACACCGCGCACACAGCAGCAGAAAGCACAGTTAGATTTTTAGTTGTGTTTATTCGTCTGTCTTCGTTCCATTAACTCTTTGTGCTTTGGGAACATCTCTTTACCGAACAGATAGCAAATAAAACTAATCCTCTACACGGCCTACGAGGCCACAGCAAACATTTACTGATTTCAGATTTATTTATTTATTTTTAGTCTTTCAAATGTGATTGAGAAGTATCAGCTGTATCTGTTAGCCAGGGCTAATTATCGCGCAGTGTTTTAACAAGATTTGTAGATGTAGAATTAAATCTCTCTTAAACATTATGCTATTGTAATTTAGACTTAGACTGTAATGATCCACGAGGGGAATTAGTTGGTCACAGTAGTTTAGTGGCACATAAAATAAACACTCTTAAAAAACACGAGTAAAAAGAAAGATAACATAAATTATATGTATAATCTAGTAAAATAATAAAAAAAAATATGTACAGAATGAGCATTCTGAGCAAATTTACAAAAGTCGTTTCAAGTGATCAGTAAAGGTTGTATTCAATGGCATGGCCACTCAGAGAAAAGTAAGACGAGTTTAATAGTAGTTATATTTTAAGGAGAAAACCAGAGATGCTACAAATATTTTTCAATGGAAAATAAACACTGCAAATAGAAGGTGGGGTTTTTTTTTTCTCATTGCTCCAGCGACAAGTTGAAGGTAAACATGTGACATCACAGCTAGTGGAGGTTAGCGTTAGAGATTAGCAGCGTTAGTTTGAATCACAGGCTTTAATAGCATCTTAACTGTAAAATTTATTTTAAAAAAAGGCAAAGAGCAGATATCTACCAAATAAAAGAGAAGTAAATGGATCGCTGCATTAGAGGAAACAACTGGAATCCAGACACAGAAACCTGGTGTTGTTCACATTTAGTGTCAGATAATATTAATTCATGCTGTATTTTTTGATGAAGTCAAACCTTAAGTTACTTCTTAAGTTACGTTCTGGTTTGTGGATGTTGTTGTTTTGTGACGTTGTTACGACCGACAGTAACTATTTCTGTTCCAACTATAAATAAAATAAATGGAATATTTGTGATCACTCCTCCTCATCCTTTTAACGCTACAGTATTGTGTGACTAATGCTACTTCTCAGTAAAGCTCTTAGTTTTAGCATCTTTTATTTAGCTACATTTATCTGAACTGAAATGAACTAAAACTTAAACTATCTGAAACTGAGGATAATCCACTTTTCCAAATCCATACTAGTTTGTATGGATCATTGCCGAGTCCAGTTGTCCTTAATTTGACCTGATAATCCACATTTTTCTCTGGTCTCTCTGTATTTACTGATACATTTCACTGTGTTTTTGTGACATCAATGCACACAACGTCTGTTCGTTTTACCAGTTCATTTTTGACGTCTAACAAGTCAACGATCCCTCGAGCAAAACTTCCAACTCGCCAACAGTTTAGCCGGCCATGTTTTTGTTACTTGTGGCCTGAACGTGGCTCCGTGCTTCGTGCTCAGCGTAGGATCTGAATGTATGAGCTGTGAGTTCTTATGTTCCGTTGAAAAGAGTTGTGAATGAGTGAGGATAAAGATCTGGATAAAGATGAAAGAGTCGTCTTGATTGAACTTCGTTTCTTTACCATCAAACCCTGCAAGCGGCACAGGCAGCCTATTTTTTTTTTTTTTTAAAAAGTGTGATGTACTCAAGAGGAAGATTTGCTGTTTCAAGTTTTTGGTTTAAGCGTTAATATATGTTCACACATGCAAATCTCGCAGCTTTATGAAAGGACTTAAGTTTCACAAGTTATAAATATGCATTTATCTGGTCAGGGTTGTGCTTTAAGCTCATCGGCTTTCATTTGAATGTGCGAGACTAGATTCTTTTAAAATTTTCAGCTGGCTTCTCTTTTCAATTTACTGCACTTTCCATTAGTGATTTTTCCTGCAGACTCCGTAGAGAATGAATCACGGTGGAAACAAAAGCCTCTGCTGCAGAATGACAAACTATTGAGTCTCCGGCTCTTTGGCGTCTGCTTGTATCTGGATTGAACAACAGCCTGCCTAAACACACACACACACACACACACACACACACACACACACACACACAACGAATAGGCCTGACTAATTAATAATGAATAAAGCCTCTGGCAAATTGAATTTTTAATTTCTCATTTTCATCTCGCTCACATTTTGTTTTGCCTCTCCTTCAGTCGTATCATTTTGTGATTCGTTTCATTGTGGATCTTCAGCTTTAATGTCCCCACGATTAATAAAGTGATAAAATGAAAACGCTTGTGACGTACTAGGAGTCTTATATCATATATCACAAATCGTCGCCGGCACCTGGTTTTTATGTCTCTCTCACATCAGGTGCGGTAGGTCCTGGAGTTAAATGGCCCGGCATTAGAAAGCACTGGCAGCCTGTCTGCATTAGTGTCCGTGCTCACGATGCATATCTAATTAGCTTCTACAGTAGTATTTTACTCTGAGCTGGAGGACTGACTGCACAGCCGCGGAGGTCTGGCTGTGATTTATGGCACCGTTTGGGTCGTATTTAGGAAATCACTGAGGCCGAGTTGGCCTGTATTCGTCTTTATATCTCGGTTTCTCTGGTGTGACGTAATGAAGCAAGACGGCTTAAAGTCAGTGTAGTTTTCAGATGAAATGGTTTGAACTCATGACTGTAAATGTTCCAGTCCTTTGCACATTATCAATCCCGTTCCACTGCTCTTCATTCTGGAGCGGTTTCACCTATGAGATGAACTGAATCGGAGGACTTTACGGAGTCAATTTATTTTTCATTAATACTAAAGATGTAGCTTTTACATCCAAAGGTTCTGAATCATAGGCTGTACATATATGTGGACAGTGCAAGGACCATTTCCTTGCATTGGTCAAATTGATCATCTTTTTCGGTGGCAACGTCTTGAGACATTGGAGCCAGTACGGTCCAAGAGTGGAGGCGTAATTATTTACATAATTACTGTTTTTTCAACGCTCACGGTCCAACAAGGCTGCTTCATGGAGCGGTTGGCACGGTAACTTGTAGTGATCATGATGTCATGTCCTGTTTCTATAGCGACAAACAACAAACTGAAACGAAAGTTAGCAGAAAAATGTTAACTACCTATAATGGCAGAAACTATCCTTAATAAAACTAATCCTTAATTTGACGTTTACTTTTGTGTTTTAATCCTCTGGAGTCCATTAATTGGTCATTTGTGGTTTTATCTTAATATTTCATCTTTAAAGTGGTTTACATTGTTGCCTTGTTTGATGTCATTCTTTTCAGCACAACCTCACCTGTGTCATTTCACAATTATTTTTTAATTCTGACAAACTGTACTAACACACTCCACCTAAAAACATCAAATCCAAGTAGGAAAAAGTTAGATTTTTCTAACAAACCATTTTTATAACTTGAAATCAGAAACATAATTTCCTGATTGGTTGATGCAGTTTTCTACCAATCAATTGGAAGATGGCTAGCAATCTCCGCTTGCCAGTGTTTTGCTTTCCACCATTTCTCCCGTTCACAAAACGTGCACCAACATGACGGCAATACTCAGGAAAAAGTGTAACATAAATTATTTCTAGTAAGTCTAGTTTTATTTGGCCTATCAACACAATTTAAAAACTGGTCTATAGTTTGAAGTTAATGAAGGTTCAGTGAGGAGGCATCTTGCTGCTACGTAGTCATAAACTGGTCATGTAATTTGGACGCACCAGCGTCAACTCCAGAGGGTTAATTAATGGAGGAGGTGGAGCTTGTGAACTGTACTGCAGCCAGACACCAGGGGGAGCTCTACTTGCTTTGGCTTCACTTTTCAGGAGTTGTTCTGTCGTTCATCTTTATACAGTCTCTGAACTGACTGAACTGGCAAACAACCAGTGGCTACAGGTGGTACTGCTGCCTGTATATAACAGTGGAAAACAGTTCAGTTCACTGTGTCCATGCCTAGTTCATCCATTGAACATATGACACTGCAACAACTGCCCTCCCTGAGAGATCAGGTGAGAACGGATGTTGCTATGAGCACACATTTGGTGTTTTTGGCACGAAATACTTAAAATGAGGGGCCATGACATGTTCTGTGTCTATAATAGCATTCTAATTCTATGCAATCACGTAGCACAGTTACAGAACCCAAAGTTACACCACCACAATGCTTTCTTTGCTCAAGGTCCAAATATCGTAACATTAATGACAGTTCAAAAGTAATAATGCATTCATTTAAGCAACTATTGAAAAAACATCACTTCCTTCTGACATGAAGAAGTTACAGGAAAATAACTGAATTAGCTGAACTGCACAACTTGAGTAATGTATGGTTTATATTCTTTGACAATTTGACGCAGACACCAAGAGCTGTGATTGGTCCTCTTGGTAGTGACATGTTGCCACTTTAGTATTTCTGGCTGTTTCGCCGTCTCCACAATTTTTAAATGGATTGTTTTGGATCAATAAAGATGGAACACGCGAAGGAATAGATAACTGGGAACGTTTCAGTCGCCATTGTTGAATGTGATGCAGGAAATAGAAACAGAAGTCAACCCGACCGGCAAAATAGACACATTGCTGACTAACGTTTGGGAGGTGTTTTTACAGAGCGAGCCAGACTGATGAGTGCACAAGTAGTTTACGGCGCCTATGTCCTGCAGTACTATAAATGAGCCTTAAATGCACTCACTTTCCTCCGCTGCTTTTATGGCTGTATAGACTAAGAGGGCTGCAGAATGTGCTGCGTTCAGATATTGTGAGACGCTCTTCGATAACCATTAGCTAGTTTGTGGTAAACTTTAGCTCAAATAGTCCAACAAACAAAATGCCAACTCCGCTTCTGTGGAGCACTGAACAACTCTTCAAACACTGCACCAATTTTCAGTTATGTTTCAATTAAAAAAATACACCTCGGTGCACGATAGACGATTCATCCGTCTGCCAAAGACGGACGAGTACACAGAGCCCGTGGATACTTCAGTTGGCCTCGCGGTGTGGAGCATCCTCAGCAAACACACGCGGAGACAATGTTTAGTCTGGAAGTGTGGAGCCTTTCCAGCAAATACACATTGCCGGTGGGGAGTTCAAGGAGCCTGGGATTATGGAGATTTCCCATAAATTACACAGAGCCAGTGGGTATTTCAGGGGGCTGAGACTGTGTCACATTCCCGGCTAATACACAGACGCCGGCAGCATCCAGAGGCGACACTTGCCAGCCTCGTAATATTATGGTTATTTTGTGCAAATCTCCTATGAAATAGGACTAATTGCCCCCGTGTACGTCTTTACATTTGTTATTTATGCAAATTTTTTGCCTCTTTTATTCTTCAGACAAGAGCTTACATAAATTTACATGCATTCTTTAAATCCTCTTTAAATTCCGCATATTCCGCGGCGGTGATGTGATTGTCATATATTTATTTTTGCTTGTTTATTGAGTGCGGTTATTGAATATTTCTGACACGGTTTCTCCGTTTGTTTTCTCTGCAGGTGTTTCTCTCGGTCGGACCACCTGGCCCTGCACATGAAGAGGCACATCTGAGGGAGACGGGGAGGAGTGGGAGAGGAGGAGCAAGAAGAGGAGTAGTAGTAGTAGGAGGAGGAGGAGGAGGAGGAGGATGAAGAGGAGGAGGAGGAGGAGAGACAGGAGGAGAGAGGGGTGGGCAGTGAAGCTACCACCGGCCCGCCCGGCCCGCCCGCCTCGTGTTCACCCCGTCTGAAAACCATTCGGCTCGTCATCGGCCGTCGGGGACGGGGACCTGGAGGAGCACGAGGAGTAGCTAGATTGTTGTTTTTCTTTAAACTTACACGCTCACACTTGCAATAGAGAACACTTCACACACAGACACACACACACGTTTTTTGGATGCATCATCCCGGTGAACCCCGGCCGCTCTCCCATGCAGCTCCGGGGGCTCGGACACTGCCAACTTTTACTCAACTCGCTTGATGAGACATTACGCCGCCTTTCTTTATTTCTTCCTTTCTTTCTTTCTCTGTACTCAGTGTGTTTAAAAACTATCGGGACATTTTCCAATGAGGTAAACTTTAAATATCCATATAGTCAGCTGTTAGCGCTTTACCGGCTTTTGAAAATCACAATACTCGGCTTCTTTCTTTTGCTGTTGGTGTTTCTCATACACACGGATCATTAACGAAACCATCACCTGCCGCAGTCAGCTCCAGTAATCTAAACGTGAAGAAAACAACAACAATGCCAAATCTGCAGGAGAGAGACTGTACGGAAGGACTCCTAGCATGGCTGACAATCGAACCCAGGGCTCGGACACTGGGCGCACCCACGGGGCTTTTGGTCAGCGGGTGCCGCCGCTGCAGCTCTCAGGCTCTCCTCCAGTCGGTGTTTTGCATCTCTCACCTTCACTGAGACGCCTGCCGCCTCCGCGGGCCACCTGACAGAAATGCGCAGCGACACTTTCTTCCCTTTTTTTCTACTTAGAGGAATTCTTCTTATTGTTGTTATTAAGAAAAAAAAAAAAAAGGAATGACACTTTGTTCTTTTCTCTCTTGGAGAAAACGTCTTTGGACTCACTGAAATGTGTTCGAGAGAGAGAGAGAGAGAAAAAAAAAAACTTAAAAATCTAAGATGACTTCAACAGAATGTGTGGGATGGGAAGGAGAGCGTCGTCGGTCTTTTAATCCCCATGTGCGCCGACTCTGCATCTGCAGTCTGCAAGCAACCAGCGGATGAACAAAAAAAAAGAGCAGAATCAACTCGCTACTTCTTTTTTTTTTTTTTTTTGGACTAAAATAAAAGCAGAAAGCAGAGAGGTCTTTGTCTTTTGTGCAGCTCTTTCTGCCCTGCGACTCACTGCAGCTGAAAAACAGAAAAACTCTGGTAAGACCTCACGCGGTCCAGTCAAGCAGAGGACTCGCTAAAATCTGGAGTTCTGCTATCTGGTTTGAGTTATTTTGTTTGTTTTTTTTTTGTTTTTTTTTTGTGTGTGTGCGTTTTTTGATTCTGAAAATCATCCCGAGCGCTTTCACGGCCTCTCTGAGATCTCCCTGGCAGCACTGCAGGGCAGGAACAAAACAGCCGAACAGCAGCTTTTTCGGTTCCTCACGTGGGACTGAAAACGCCGACCGACCGACCGACCTTCGCGCGGTGACCACGAACAGACGCGGTCACGTCGACCCCATCGAATTTGCCTGTTTTCGTATCCATTGACTGCACTGACTTTTTTTCAATGTTATCTGTGCTTTCTTTTTTTACAGCGGAAAAAAAAAATTTAAAAAAAATACGGAAAAAAAAAACGAGGAACACGAAGAAAAAAAAAATCATAAAAGACTTGGAAAAAATACAACACAAAAAACAATTCTGTCTCACTCTATACATTGCATACAGAACGAGCACGCGCTCGCCGTTTAACACACACACACACAAACGCACACTTACACTTCAGTTCCTTTGCTCCCGGCTCCTCTCGAGATAAGACTAATAAGATTTAGGAAAATAATTATAAAACTAATGAACAGAGTTGGAAAACAAAACACTGCATGGCAGGTTTTATTGCACACACGCGCACACAGAACAGCTCATGAACACACACACACGCGCACACACTTCCTGGAATTATATGTTCTGCTCCCAAATCTTTTTTCACAGTAGGAATTTAGCAACTGTTGTTTAGTAGAAGAGTATCTTAGCTCTCGGCTGGAGGTAACAAACGACTCCAAATCCTTTTCGAAGTGAGAAATCAGCTTGTTCTCAGTTCCAGCATCACCCACATATCCCTCGCTACAGTTTGAGCCTCTCATTTAATCAGCATTTTTTATTATTTATTTATTTTTTTTTTATTTCAGAGACTCCGGTTGCGTTGTTGGTTACAGTTGAGTCTATTAACCATTGTTTTCATCCGAAACAAAGAGCGACGCAGTTGGTCCCTTTAAGCATTTGCAGCCAGAGGCGTTATCACAGCTGGTAAATCTGCTTTCCTGAAAATGTAAATCAAGGTCTCAGGCAGGCGGTTATTGGGATCAGACGCTCTAATTATTTCGTTCTAATATGTAGCGCAACAAACCGATTTCCAAACTAAAAGTTGCCCTGTTAAAGAAAATTGCTCGTAGCGTTTGTCTGCTAAGCAGCATTTTTACGCTTGAGCTGCTACTTTGCTAATTAATGTCTTGATCGTGCACAAAGCTACGTACTGCATGTGCAGATGTGCGTACTTGCATTCTGCTGATCGGTGTTTGACAGCGGCAGTGCTAGCAGTGTAGCATTGCACCAACAAAGCTAACGGAGAAGACTGCAGGATAGCAAAATGTGCTAACCTGCAGAAAACTTCAGTTTTTACGAGGACAGCGATTAAAGATGCACATTTAATTTCAGTGAAAAGCAAGAAAATCTGAGAAATCGAGAAATCTGAACCGCATATTTTAGTACGTTAAGAATATCTCTGAGTCCCAAAATATTTGCAGATGTTCCTCGGCAGACCAGTGCGGGGGTGGTGTCTTACGCAGCGTTTAGCTAATTTGAGCAGTAGAGAAGGTTCTCTCATTGCAGCAAAATTAAATGCCTGCAGGATGATTTGCGAAAAAGTAATTTGTAAGCTCCCTTCCTAGAGTTTTATGGGCATGCAACGCTCGTTAAATCAATGCTGGATCAAGGCCGCTCTGCTTGATGTTTGATGAAAACAGTGACTTTATCTGTAACCTGAATGTAACCGATACCACTCCGATCTCCAAAGTAAAAATGACAGATGAGGGGAAAAAAAAAAAAAAAAAAAACTGTGGCAAACACATATCCATAACGCCTGCTTCCTTTGCTCAATAGTTGCAGAAAAAAAAAAAATCAACTCGCCTTGCAATCAGGGCATTCAGCGCCGACATTGACACTGCTGCTCCGTCCGCCCACCACCACCTATTTGCCCCGTAGCGCAAGCAAACAGTCGGATGCTCGCTGCTGCTGACTGGTGCAGTCGGGTGAGGGCGCAGGTTCCTGACGCTGGCGGGGGGATTTCACATCTCAGCGTGCCCAGTCATCGTGCCAGTTGGCCTTGCCAGCCTTCATTAGGTGAAAACAGTGAAAACATTCCCCTCCTGGGGGGGGTTTATGGTGCAGCTTCGAACAATCGATACCAAAAACCTCCAGCATGGAACTGCCCTTCAGCCACGGGCAGAATCTCCCCGGTCAGGAGAGACGGCCTCCACATGAGTCCTGTGTATCTAGCGGCAGCTTTCTCTACTAACTCTTATCTTTCTGCTAAATATGACAAAGCAACTCGTGTTTCAGATGAATCCAGTGTTTCACTTTTTTTTTTTTATTTTATTTTATTTCACTGTTCCTGTTACAAAAGCTGTGTTGATGGTTGTTTTTCTTCAGCTTGGATGATGCAAAGACACGCCAAAATGTTGAGGCACGCAACGGGACGTAGAAGGAGCCCTCCTACACAGGACGTACAATCAAAGAGGGATGGGGAACGTAGCACTTTTGTGAGGCTTTTGATGGCATGAATGTGTAAATGTATGTGTGTGTGCGTGTGTGTGCGTGTGCGTGTGTGTCCGTTGGGCAAACTGTGAGGGAAGCAGTTGTTCAGCAAAGAGGTGCATAAAGAATGCGACCGTGTTGGGGAGGAAAAGGTCGACTGAACAGTGGCTGTTTTTTTTTTAGGTCTTAGTTTTGACCCTTCATTCATTCATACATTCAACACACGCCTTGCACTTCAGAGACTCCAGCTTAATGCGTATTGAACTTAGATCAAATCAGACCGTCTGCAGGATTAGTTCACACGTTTTGGCTAATTATTCGTGTTGATTGACTGAAAAGAAAGTGAATTTATTAGTTCTTATGGGGAAAAAGGTGGAGGAGAATCGATGCCTTGTTGCAACAGAATGCAGACGCTTGCGTCCGACTCAAGATTGGAAAATTGGTTAAATTGTTCAGCCAATGAGGAAACTGCTGTAAAAACACGTCTGTTAGGTTCTCTCCGAAAAGGATGCACTTTGAGCACATATTTGTGTTTTTTTTTGTTTTGTTTTTTGGATTTACGACTCATGTGAAGCAAATTACCCCATTACTGTAATTATAATACCGGCCAACATGAGACACGTAATTTATATGTTCTCTCCTCTCAGATTAAAATCTCTCCTGACACCTGACAGCTCTCCAAGTCACTTCAGAGCAAGATTGGCGTTTTGTTCCCTTCGTGTCTCTCGGCCTGTCAGAGCAGGTTTTTATTTTTTGTCGCAGCGCCACAGTGGGCCACAGTGGGTCTCCCGTCGTCTCCCAGGCTCCTCCAGGCCCGGCTAGCTGCCGTCCCACAGCTCTGATTAGCATTAGCACTCCCGGGTCCTCTACTCCATTTTGCCGTTCAGCTAATGAGGTAGCTCTGGGTCGCAGGGAAACCGAGAGGTCTGGAGAAAAAAAATAAAATAAAATAACAGGCATCTTGCGCCGGAGTGTTTCCACCAAAAGAAAAACCCTGTTAGAAATGAGAATTTCCTGCAGACTTTGAGATATTTGTCCAAACTTTGACGAAAAAGGGATTAAAAAAAATAATAATTTCCCCAAATGAATATCGAAATCATTAAATCAGCCATTGCATTTTATCTCATGGATTACTGATAAAATGAATTACCATTTATCTGCCAAGTCCCGGCGGATATTTAATCCACTCTGCGTCTCCCGGCCCTCCCTCTCTCTTCCTTCACAGTTAAAGTGCCATTCTGCTTTTCCCTCCATCCTCACCCCATCTCTTCCTTTCTGTCCACAGCAGTTGTCCATGCACTATCAGCTGCAGGAATGCTGAATGCACACTTTACACGTTTTTGCCCAAAGATTTGCATATTTGCAAGTTAACTGCTGTGAATGTAGTAGACGTAGTGGAAAAGAGCCGAGAGTCAGAGATGCAGAAAAGGAGTGAAGGATGGAGGATGGAGGGAGGGGGGTTGTTATCGTTTTTTTTTTTCTTTTACCTAACCGTCCATTAACTCTTAATTACCGATATGCTCCAACTCTTCATGCTGCATAACATTCTCAGTCTCTCGTCTGCTGTCAGCTGGAGCCGAACACATTGTTCACAAATGTAAAATAATGTTCTCATGGTCTTATAGCGTGTCCAGTATAGTGGCGCTAGCAGCTTAAGCAGGAGTGAAGTAGCTTTAGTTTAAGTTAGCTTCTTAGCACACTGCAGATAGCACCGTCAAGTCTCATTTCAAACACGAGGGTTGGCTCGAGTCTTCGGAAACTGTCACGGAATCCGACGTTAGATCATTACCATTGGGAATAACTTCACTTCACACGAAATGGGAAGAGTCCAGAGGAAATCCTGAGGATTTACTGGAGGTGTTTTCACACTGAAGGTCTAAAAAAAACAACGTGGTGATATGAGTAAATTTTACGCCTTGGGTGCAGAAAAACACCTGGATTTGGTGTTCTATGATCAACAGCAGATGTTCTCTGGTTGGTTTCTTGGGTCTTTAGGTCTGATGTAAAGAAGTTAAAAAGTGCTCCATGTATGGTTCTGTTTTTTGTGTGAATGTCAGAATGAGCACAGACATAATTTTCTGGCAGAAACGGATTCATTTTGGTGTGGAGTTACGGGGGCCCATTTAACCGAGCTGTGTTTCACTTAACAAACCAAACGACACGCTCGAGACCCATTAGTTGCAAAAGTTGCATCTTAATCTGCAGTTTTGTGACCATCCTATGAGAAATGGAACACCAAAAAGTAAAAGACTAAAATCAGTGTGAAAGCAGCCTTTAGACATCATCTGTGACCACTGCTCACTGTTTAGACATTCTCCTCAGAGGAACCAGGCTTCAGTTTCCAGAGTTTTCCACCATATCATCCTAAAGAAGGATTGTCTCTTCTGGCAGCTTTTGTAAATAGCGTGAGATCTCAAACACAGAGCGCTCTGTGTGGAATTAACCGTAACGTGGCAACAGCACCGTCTCAGACATTTCTATAGATCTGCTTTAGTTCTTGCAAACATTGCACTACATGATCATACTTAGCTATTGCACTCTTCATGTGCGCGCACTGCTAGCATAGTCTGTTGGAGCACTCTGTCAAATATCCACTTAACATATTTTTTGAAACGCAGCCGGGATGCACTTTGCCGCCAAGAACGTTTTTTCTGGTCAGTCGGACGGACACATCCGCTTAAACCCTCCAGTCTTCATCACCCCTGCAGCAGTATGTTGTCGTCTGCAAACACTCGAACAAACTTTCTTGGTATCAGCGGCATCCCGGTGTGACTCTTGTCTGTACCTACTGTGTTTGTCCATGCTTGATGTGTCAGTATATAAGAGATTCACAGATCTTTACTCCTCTCCTTTGTGTCTGTACGTTTCACCTCCCCCAACCCACAACAAACCCTCTTCGCCAAAAAACAAAAAAAAACAACAAAAAAAAACAAAACTCAACAATCAGAGCCCCCCGGGGCCCGACATGCTCAGATATCCAGCTGTTCTGAGGAGTATTCTCATGAGCTATGCAGCTTGGGAGCTCCAAGCAGTTCTTTGGTGAGACTGCAATAACTTTTCCACCTTGCCAGCTAAATGTCCGTTTGGTCGGAGCAGATTGTTTGACTTCAGCCGATCCATCCTTGTAGGTGTTTTTTTTTTTTTTTCTGTCTCAGTTTGCCCATCCCCTGGCGCTTTCTTCTAATGTTCTTTTAGTTCTGGCCTGTTCTATCTCTCAGTACATGAAAAGAGGATTGGTACCAAAAAGATTCAGTTTGTCTGTGAAACATTACAGTGTAATTTTCGTAGAGGTTTTGCTAATTAGCAAGTTCAGCTAATTAGCAAAACCAATTTCTAAAATCCATTTCACTGTTGTTTTCGTTGGTCGAAAAATTACCAATTACAAAAAAAGTTTATCTCTTATTGACCATAGAAACCAAAGAATCCCCTGACAACAATTAAGCCCATGACCTTCGTAAAAAAAAAACTTTGTGAATGTGATTCTTTGGTTTCTTCATTAACTGTTACTTGAAATTTAAATTGCTTTTCAGTGTATCTTACTTTCATGCTTTCGTTCAATTTTACTGACGAACCTCGTCTCTTAAAAGTTTCATCTCAGCAGGGTAAAGTAAATAAGATTCAGAGAGGCGGGGTTGTCCTTCTAGATTATTTCCACATTAAACGTTTCCTGTTATTGTGCCATGGCTAAGATATCAAAAAATGTGGTTATAATGGAAGTCAATGGGACATATTTGTCCGCTGAGTAAATTTTAAATCTGATGCTACACAAAAACTAACAATGCAATCAAGTTTATGAAGTTAATATTTTTGAAAACTGATATGAAAAAAATGCCCCAGCCACCCAACATTAGTTTTATGAAAAAAAGCAATTTTTTGATGTTTTGTTTTTTTTGTAAAAACAAGTGACTTCAGGTAATTAAAGTGACATTTAAAGGGTTAAAATTCCTCAAAATTATTGACTTTTTGGTAGTTTTGTAAAGCGCGGAAGTGGTTTAAGAGATTTTTGCAGACAAAATCCTGTATTTCACCCATTTCAAAATCTGGTGCAGTGGATTTGGTGATAATGAGATTGAAGTGGTGAAGAAAACTGAAATAAACTTGGTGCCAATCCTCTTGCGACATATTGAGTCGTCAAACCACTATTGTCAACCGGAAGAGGTATTTTTAGCACCTTTGTATGATCCTGTGTGTGTAAACGGATCACGGCTATATGTTTCCTGGGATGAATGGAGTTGTATAAAAGTGAAAAAAAGACAAGAAGATGTGTTTTCACCATCATAACATTCCTCTCACCGGTCCCACAGGGCCTCTGTATCTCCATTCACATCAACCTTGGATCCATGAACCATCACCTACACCCCCCACCGCCTTCTTCTCTTCTGTCACTGTCACCTCCGTTGACTTTATGTTCAGTTCTTTTGTTTTACAATTTTTTGCTGTACAAAGTGTTTAAAATATTATTTGTATTATATGATGTTAGTATGGTAATGTTCTTTATTAAGGAAGAAGAAAATTTATTTTTGTTACTGGTCTGTTTCATAATTCTTTTCTAAATTGGTATTGTAAGATATCTATGCAAGAACTGTTAAGTGGAGCATTTTTATTTAAGAATGTAATATGTGTAATAAATGGTAGAATCTGATCAAGGCTCGGTTTAATTTGTTCCATCGAAGTTAAAAGCTTCACAGGCTGCAAAACTCCAAACTAGGTCCCTGAAATTTGTCAAGCTGTCTGTATGAGCTTACCTGGATATTGTTATACCCATCTGCACACGGATCATCTATGAAACTCTACTTGTGTTATCTCCCTGCACACTCACACCCAGGCAAATAACAGATCCACCTGTATTTGATACAGGGTGATGCTAGAAAACAATAGGTTGCTACACTCCCATTTGCTTTTATGCAAATATGCTTTCTGGTTCACTTCATGCTTACATATTGGCATGGTTTAGGAAGCTGTGTGCACACAATTGTTTCTTTTCTAGGTATAAATTATGAGTTGTGAGACTAATGCTGCTTAGCAACTGTTGACATATTGAAGTCAGTTAGGGTTAAGGTTTAGCAAACTACTGGGGCGACTAAGTAGCATAATGCTAACATAACATACAAGTGAATTACAATATATCAACTTACCATCCACCTTGGCAATCTCTGAAATCACCTGCAAACACAAATTGTGAACTCTGACCCTACTCATTAGCTGCGGGCAAAATAAAAATGATAATTCTGAAATTTCTATATAGTTCACTTGCTCTTTGTACGTGTTTCCATTGAAAGATGTTTTGTGAATGAGCTGCGACTCTCGTCTCACGATATCCCATAATTCTCAATAATCAATACTTCTGAAACACAACCATCTCACAAGAGCGTGAAGATGTTTTAGCGATACTTTAGAGGTTTTTCTAAATGTGGGCGTTTCCATTACCAGTTTTCTAATGGGATATTTACGTTTTTATTTCTAGGGGTAATGGAGCCAAAGGCCACTGGCGCCTTTGAATGGAACTTGTCAGCTCACGGCAGCAGCACTGGACGTTGTGTACACAAATTTGTTGGTGTTTGAGGTGGTATCATTTGCAAGTTGTGAGAACACTGTTGCTAGGCAACCGATGACATGTGCAGTACAAGCCAGCACGGCTAACAGTTTAGCTAACAGCCAGGCCACTTAATGCAGGAGATCCAAGGCCATAATGAAAAGATGAGAAACATTTTTTTTGTAGACATTTTAAAAAACGATGAAGAAATTATGACTATTGGAAGAAATGAGATAGAATTTTCTTGTGAAGGTAGTAAACACAACACCAAATTCATGGCTTACACTTTATGGGGCTTTAATATTTTCATGGATAAAATCGAGATTAATGAATTTAACATATATGGTTCATTGCCCTTAAGTGGTAAACAAATGTAAACATGTATTTAGAGCATTAGAACATAAGAGCTTGTCAACATCATCACATTAGGTCACTTCTTCTCCATGGTACCTAATAAATCAGTGTTCATGCAGAGGTGGACCTTGTAGACCACATTAGACCGGAGAATGTTCCCTTGATCTTCTCTCGTAGACCGAATGAAAACCACATGCTTCTAAACCTCACTGAGAAACACAGGGACACAATTTAAAATGTGTTCCAGAGAATCAATATATGGCGTCATTCTGTATCTTTTAACACGTTTGGAGGAACAGGTTCAGTCTGACACATTTGTAGCTGAGAGGAAACGCCATCAATTAACCTGCCAGCACTGTACCGACAGATATTTCATTTGTCAAACGCAAACTGGTGTTCTGCTGAACTTTGCAATGTTTTTTATTTATTTATTTATTTTTTTGGACAGAAGGGCTCTGACACATGGCTGCAAAGGTTGATACTTCTGTCCCAGCTGTCTGGAAAAACAGACTTTTTTGTCACGTTTGTTCCCTGACCTGACACAGCCAGCATACCCTGACGGTTTCTTCTCTCTGTACGGCACGTCTAGTGTGTGCTACAGGTGTCAGACATCTCCAGTGTGCAGTCATTTTTTCATGTGAAGCGAAACAAAAAAAAAAAAGAAAAAAGATACGCGTCAGCCGTTTCTACACTGCATCGGGAAAGAAAAGAGGTGGAGGAGAAACAAGCACTTGAAATCCTTAATAGGCCAGAAGACAAATTAGATGATAAGGGATGCCACTGATGATTATTTACATTAATCTAAAAAAGAAAAGAAAAGAAAAAGAATTTAATTATTTGGTACATAAAATATGAGACGATATCACAAGTGAAGAAAATAAGCAAGGAAACACAACAAGGAAATGTTTACTTCTTGAAAATGAGTTATTGAATAATTCTCTGCCCTTGACTTATCACACTTAGCAAATCTGTATTTGTGTATGAAATACTTTATTATTATAATTATTAACTTGCCTGTTACCTTCAAATTTACAAACACTTTTTATACTTGGGGCCAATCAGATCCCAGCAAATTAAACCTCCAAAAAATGATCACAATTACAAGAAAGTCCCAAGTTTACTTACTTAACTTAAATAAAACTACCCTACATCTTTTACACTACTATGGAGAAATACGCAGATCTCCATAAATTCTCACTGACCGACCTTAAATTGGAAAGAGATATGTTTAAGTGGCTTTATATAATTTCTAAGTACTTGTTATCTACAACATCTGGTATGAAAAACTATTATCACAACTATTATCAAGAATAATAACATACTGTATATTATGTTTGGGCCAGTGTTTGTGTCAGCGTTTCCATTAAATTAAATTAGGAAAAGTAATTAAATATGAGGCAAAAACAAAAAAAAAAAGTTGATAATTAGATGTGGTATCGGCAACTTCACGATACGTATCACGATACTTGAGTCACGATACGATACATGATATTGCAATATTCTACACAGTTCACTGAGAAATATTAAATGCAGCTTAAAATACACGTTGCATACATGTACATCAGAAGACAGTGATAATTCATTAGACAAATTGAGTCAGAAAGCAATATTAATCCAAATGATCCGTTTCCAATTTATTGCACTTGGACAGAAAAAGTGGTGGTGGACGTGCGGAAGCTGTTCACGATCGACGCAAAACATGATTCATCATGACATTCAAAATCAATATTGCATCATAAGAAGAAAAATCACAACATATTGCCATATTGACTGAGACATTAAACATTGAATGAGGTGAGGGGCGGTGGAGTTACAGGAGCTCATTCTCAGGTAACTCACTTTGTAAAGGGTTGTTTTTGACCTGGTGAATAGGGGCCTGTTTAACACACAGAGAAATTACTTTTATCCAAAGCATGTAGGCTGACAGAGGTTCTATCAAGTCATGAATCAGCTTGTGGAAATAGGGCACAATATAAGCATTAAAGGTGACAACAGATGCCTATGTGAACGCCAGCCAATGTCCAGAAAGTAACAACTTGTAAAACATCTCTAGGGAGCACTCCAGACATTTGATTTTATTACCTTCTTTTTTCCAGAAATCACATTTGATATATTCTAGAAAAGAATTCTCGTTATTCTGCATATTATGTTCGTACGTATGAGGACTTTCTAGTGGTGGCCGCTACAGTGCAGATGAAAAATCAAACAATACAAAAAAAAAGATTTTTCCTCTCATGTGCACAAAATCGTCAAACTCGTCTTCTGATGCAGGGCCTAGCTTCAGACCTTCCTCAGTCAATCGAGTCACATCCCGTCACTTCAGACAATGCAGACGATTCAATCCTCCCCGCGTGGCCACTCAGATATCATTACGAGTAACACGGTGGCGCATTATTCCCTCATTATGGCCGTTTAAGACAGATGGACACGTCCTGTCCAGCCGCTGGCGAGAAGAGGAGCCCAGGCGGCGTGTGGAGCGGCGGCGTCGCATAACCACAACAGAGCAGCTCGTATCCTCAACACCGGTGGTGATTCAGGTTCTTTATTACAAATTAAAACAATCTCATGAATATCTATGACTCCCCCTCCCTGTAAATGGCTTCACGGTCTTTAATTAGAGCTAACTTGTCACTGACTGAGCTGACACAAGCCAATGTCATGCAGACTAAATGAGGTAATCAAATAATTAATGGCTAATTGGGGATCAATTAAGCAGAAGATAGAGCGCTCGTATACAGCGTATCTGCTCCGCGAGTTTGCCCTCTTACATAGAAATTGCTAATTAACTAATTGAAAGGAACTGAACTGTGATTGTATTTCTCTAGAAGGACAGACCTGATATTCATTCCTCTGGTTTTAAATCATCCTAAAAGCTCTTTCTCTCTGGCTTTTCTGTAAATACAGCGACTGTACATTCGCTTGTTTTTTCGGGTTTTTTTACCCCCCTTTGCTTACAGAGCTCTTAAGATGAAGACGTCTCAGCAAAGCCAACACAGAGGATTATTATCATTTCTCAGCAGCGGGCTGTGTTGGCTGGAAAATGGGGAATTCACAATGCTGATTAGTGTGGGCATTTTGAAGTTTTGCAAGCTGATTCACTTCTTGTCAGAGGTGGAGAACTGAGGGCGGGTGAAGCCCTTTTCTAATCTTATTCAGCAGCATTAGTCCGGGTAGCGTGGGTAAGTGTTTACAGAAACAGCAACCATCAGCTTTCCTTAACAGCACAAATAAACAGAAATGCGGTGACTTGCTCCATAGCATATTCTATACTTATCTCCCAGAAGAACCATGTCAGCTCATTCAAGTGACTCTTAGGCCGCACTGTCCGCCAGTATAATGCTGCTTTGTACTAAAAGATGTAATATATCACATCAGCTGTGCACGGAGCTACTGCAGCTCTACAGTCGTCTCACAAATACTGAGAGAAGTTAGCTGCCAAGGCCACGTTTATACTTGTGCAAATGTTAAGTTATATTTTAGTGACTTTCAGTGGTTATGTACAGACAGTGTCTGGACTGGTTAAATGAGCTTTTGCCATGTGTATGCATTTTGTGCATGGTATGAACAAATCTGCAGCAAATGGCCACAAAGTTTGGCAACTTGATTGAACATTATGACCACCTTCCAAATATTGTGTAAGTCTCCCTTGCGCCTCCAAAACAAAACAAAAGAAATGGACATGGGCCTTCTGAGGGTGTCCTGTGGTGTCTGGAAACAGGATGTTGTTATGATGCCTTCCTTTTGTACCCAGAAGTCAAAATTTCCAAGTTGGACTTTTCAATTGGACCCCCCACCCCAAAGTCCCCCTGAGTTGAGTTACCAAGATGGCTGCCAGAAATGATAAGCTCCTGTAATGTTTCGTTTATTAGCACTTCTGATTAGCTTTTGTCGCATTAAATCGTCGTGTAGACAGTATTTTTAGACATGCATGTGTTGAAATTCTGTTACAGTGCAATTTAAGTTTTATTATGTGTTATATGGGAACTACAAGCCTGTGTCATGCTAACAGTGGCTAAAAACAATGGCCTGGTAAAACCAAAACGGTGCGAAACAACATCGTGGCAAACTGTGATTATTAGTGCATTATTAGAGTTGATTTAAATTAAACAGTTGACGTGATCTGTTCCATTTACAATTTGTGCAACTTAAACAACCTAAATTAAGTTTAACATAGTAATGATACCAGTTAATATCAAGGTTTTTAAAAAATTTCACTCTGCACTCAAAAAATGCAACTGAACACACCGAGTTTCCACCAAGTTATATTTGGACAAGATGAGAATTTTCATGGACACGGTCATCTACTTTTCTGACTTTTGTAACTATTACACAGACAACTCGGGTGTTATGTAATTCCCAGCTCTGACTTCCGACCTCCGAGGTAAATGGAACGCGCCATTAGTGGCGACTTTAGGTCCTATGGGTTTAGGGGAGGGGCCTCTATGGTGGACCATCCCACAGATACTTGATCAGTTTGGGATCTAGTGAATTTGGAGACCAGGTCAACACCTTGTGCTGTTTTTCATGTTTTTTGAGTTGTTCCTTAAGCGTTTTTGTGCGTGTCATCAAGGAGAATCATTGCTATGGGGTGTAGGATGCCTGGTCTGGTCTAGGTGGGTGCGATGAGTCTAAGTAACATCTACATGAATGAATGCCAGGTCCACAAATTTCCCAACACTAAACTGTCACAAGATGATCAACGTTATTTACTTCTCCTGTGGGTGGTTTTAATGTTGTGGCTGATCACTTTAAATGGTCTGTTCTTCCTGACTTGATCACATCAGGCATTTTTTCAATTAATTGTTCTCATTATTACATGAATATCAGTGTCTATGGCAACGTGACAGGTGACTTATCACCAACATTTAAGTTGAAATAGTGAACAGTTGGTAATTTGCATGTTTAGTAGCTAATCAGTAGCATCGTCATTTATTAAGAGTCTAAGATTTATTCTCTTTTTTGTTACCAATTCCTGACTTAAATGTATCCCCCCAGCATCCAGTAAAGACGGCTAAACAATAAGTGAATAGAATAGTACAGAATAGAGTTTATTTTCCATTTGCACAAGTACATTATAGAACGGATACGTTGGAATTCTTATGTGTTTCCCTGAGTCAAGGTTACTAAAAAAAATAGGATAAAAAAGAGTAGGCAAACTGACCAGGCACAGATAATAAAAACTAATACAGGTAAATACTGAAAAATACTAGATACTATGCTCATAAAGGGACTGAATTATATACTGTATATAGAGAATCACTGGAAACTTCATAAACTTTAGTAGATTAAGGTGATAATTCTCTGTAGATTTCAACACTTTACTGTTAGATTATGACTCACAGTTAAATACAGCTAAAATTCCGGATAATAAGAAACACGTAACACCAGCTCTGCATGCCCCCCCCCAAACCTCCTCCATGCTCTCACTTTTGGTTTCTCTTCATAAAGGGCACACGCGCCCTTGAACGGTACGAGGCATAAATCACGTAACGCACATGTGTTTCATCTTACGGTGATACAATCAGCACAGCGTCTTACTGAGACTGGGCCTGGCTGCTGTGACGCTGTGACTGTAGATGTTGCTGGGTCAAATATTAGAGGTCAGCGAAACGATGCTGTCAGTCACCGATCAGGCATAACATTATGACCACCTTCCTGACATTGTGTAGGTCTTTGTTTGTGCCTCCACAACAGTTGTGACTCATCAGAGAATGGACATGGGCCTTGTTGTTAGGTCCCCTCGGCCTGGGGGGTTGGACGCTCTGCATTTAGGCGTGGGGCCCACCTCTCTGCCGGGGTTGGGGTGACCCCCCCGGCCCCCAAAAGTAGTGTCCTTTTAGTAGCGTGAGTGTGGACGTGTAAATGTATTTATATGTGTGTATGTTCATGAGTGTGGGGTGTGTGTGTGTGTGTGTGGGGGGGGGGGATCTTGCTGTAATGTTTTATGTTTTTATTTGTATGAAGCACTTTCTGTGGCATTTTTGAAGAAAAAGTGACGTATAAATAAAGTTTGATTAATTGATTGATTGATTATTCACATCTCCTGTCACTGGTCATAATGTTGTGGCTGATCGGTGTAAGCTGCCAAAACACTGAACACACCTCAGATGTGTTTATGAACTTTGAATTTTAGAGTAAATCTGTTTTTTTTTCTGATTAGACTTCAATACAAACTTCATCTCTACTCTCAGACAACAACTTCAAAATGTGTCACTGTTTCCTCCTTCTATCTGTTTTTCAAGAAATGATTGATTTACACATAATAAATATAAAGATATTTTGATTCCATTACATTAAAATGCGAAATGCTTATAATGGATATTCTGCTACCGAAGCAGCAGCAGCTGCATCGAGTAGGTGAAAGAAGAAGTGTGTCTTCCTCTCTGGAAGAATCTGCGAGGTCTCGGCTCGACTCCAAGCAGTGTTGGTGGGATTTAAGATTTCACAAGTGTTCACACAGTTAATCCTCGCAAATTGAGTTCATTAAAAACGGTTTACTTTCGTTTTTCTTGCCTTTTGTAGACACGCAGCAGCGCGTCTCATCAGTCTGAGGCCTGCAGTGAGCCGAGCCAGCCTCCAGAGTTTCCACCAAACACACTGGTCTAAAAATAAAATATAAAAATGTACACGCACAAACATTTCTCTCTCTCTCTTTTTTTTTTCCTCCAGCACAGACGCACACACATCTGTTTTAAGAAGCCGACTTCATGAGGCGGCGGACGCATTTCCTAAACATTATTTCGGTAGTGAAGCTTTACAGCTTCCTTGAGTTAGAATCACAATAGGAAGGAAGCAGCCTGGTGTGAAATTTAACAGAGTGCTTGTGTAGGTGGATGTTGTGGGAGGTGAGAAGACATCAGCCTTTATTTCGCTCTTGCCGGATGCAGGAAATTGACGGGACTTTTGATTATTTCTCAGGCAGGAATCATGTGATGCGATGAGTTTGATGGGAGGTTTTCAATCCAACGCTGTCACCTCAGAAGTTCACGGCGAGTTTATCTTAAAGCAATGAAACTAAGAGCACAGTTAGAGCTGGATTTATGTTTTTGTGTCGGATCTGAGCCGAAGTTGCATTGTACCCCATCAGCCACAACATTATGACCACCTTCCTAATATTATATAGGACTCCCTTGTACCTCCAAAATAGAGATGGGCCTAAGGTTAAGGTTAACCAGAAACTGGTACCACTAACGGCAATTGGTAGCACTAGTTTCTGCTTCCTGTAGAAACAACTAAAGCAGAGTTTCCTATTTAAACTGCAACTTCCCACCAGTTTCTTGGACCTGAAGCTACTTGGATAAACAGTGAAACGCCTTCTCAAAACTCTACAAGTCCACTTGCCCTTTTTTTAACGCCTTTTGGATTACCATGACCTGACCTGACTGGCTGAGAACAGATGTTCCAGTACATCCCCCCAGAGCAGGGGCGTCACTAGGTTTTAAAGACAGGGGGGCTCAACCCCCAGGAGATGCACAGGATGTGAGTGAATGTAGTAGGTGAGCACAAAATTTCACAAACAGCAAACAAAAACTGAGAATTTATTTATTGTCATTATTTCAGTGTCCTTTCAAATACATTGCAAAAACAAACACAAGTTCCAAGTAGCTATTAATAACACAGACCAACATAGAGTCATGACTTTCACTCACAATGTCACGATAATTGTTTGTTCTCAAATATTTTGAAGTCGCTCATATTACATATATGTGACTAAAATGGTTGCAATTTTGAAGGCCTGAAAAATATTACTTAATTTTACGTGAATTAAATTAATATTAGTGAGAAGAATGGATTAGAAGGGGCTCACTCTACCTGATACTGTGAAATGAAATGGACCAATTTATGATCGTATTTAAGTGATCATATACAATTATTTATTTAAACTCATATTCTGCCCATTTTATATCGAATTTGTCATTGTTATATTTCATCTTAAAAAGGGTTTATATTTCCTTTCATGTCAAGGTTCTATGTCTGTTTCTGGTTTGTTTTGTCATGTTTCCTAGTTTCCCGTCCATCGTGTTTCCTTGTGGTTTTGTCGTGTCTGTCTGTGTCATGTTGTGTTTCCTGTTTTATTTTGTTAAGTTCCAGATTTCCTGTCTTGTGCCTCTTTGTCTCTTGATTGTTAATTTGTCTCACCTGCGTTGATTGTCCTCATGTGTCTCACCTGTGTCTTGTCACCTCTCAGCCCTCACGTGTATATATGAGGGCTGAGGGATGTTCCTTGTCGCGTCGTAATGTCTCCACGCCGTGTTCCATGTTCCCTCATCCTTGTTTTTTTTTTTTCCTGCCTTGCAGCGACTTTTGTTTGATTATTAAATACTTCTTTTGTTTGAACTTCCTGCCTCCTCATTAGTCCTGCATCTGGGTCCTCACCTCAGCTCCCCCACTTAACATTTCAGCACATCACTTGTGTCATTTTACAATTATTTTTCCCTTTTGACAAACTATATTAACACATTGGTCCTAAAATGACACTAAAACCGCAAACACTGACTAGTAAACAATTTGTTTTTTCACTGTGAAAACCACAAACATGTTTCATGAACCATTTTTAGAATTTAGAATGAAACTCTTTTAAAAGCTTACAGGAAACAGGAAAGCTAGTTATAACTATTAACATTAAAATGAAGGAAATGCATCATGCATTTTTGTGCAACTATTTGCAAACATTTACAAAACTACCAGGCGTAACAATAAGTAACAATATCTAGATCTATTGGTCATGTGATTAAGACGCACCAGCGCGTCCTCAGAGGTTACGGACATTTTACTTGGGCCTCAGCCTCCCACAGATACTTGATCAGTTTGGGATCTAGTGAATTTTGAGGCCAGGTCAACACCTTGTGTTTTTTGAGTTGTTGCTAAATGACGTTTGTGTGGTTTTGGAACAATGAAATCGATGTGAAATCATCCTAAATCCAGCAGTAATAATAATTAATAGTAATGACAGGACTTTGAAATGTTGCGTGTTCAGCAGTTTGTGGAGTTACATTAGATTTGATTGACAGAACATCCACTTTAGATACTTCAGTGTAAATGTCTAGTTCACGTAGTCCACAATGGCCCCATCAGCTACAAATATCACAACCTTACATCTGACTTTCTTGCTCCTAAAACCAAAGAGCATAACTGTGTCCTGTTTTCTTTCTATTCAAATATTCAAGATAGTTTCATTTTTTTTTTCACTTTGACAGGGTACAAGAATAAATAGGTCCCAAAGATGAAATTAATATTCAAGCAAAGATTATTTTAACAAGAGGACTCAGAGTTCCTTTCCATTCATTGCTGCATACGTGCTGCTGCCCATGAAGCTGCAAATCAAATATTTTTTTTTTACCTCTTCTCCTGAAAGGATCGTGACAATGTGATGTGTCTGAAAACCAAATTATTCCAACTTTAATGGCACTTGAAAAGGCTGCGAGCACTTTTGTTCCATTTATATTTGCGAATAAAAAAAAGAAATAAATGATGCACAACACAACACCGACACACAACACCGCAGCAGCAGCAGCAGCAGCAGCAGAAGAAGAAGAAGGATGGATGGATGTAGAATATTGATCCCTCTGAAGCAGAGTATCAGTCAACACTCCACCATCTGGCCTAGATAAACATTTGTTCACTGCGAAATCTCATTTATTTGCGCGCAAGATGGATTGTGCCCGACATCGTTTTGTAATAGTTTTAAAAGATTCCAACTTGTCTTTCAAAACAATTGGAAATAAGCGATAAGTCGTTAACCTCTTATAGATTAACAGTCAGCGAGTGGATATAATGTATAAATTAAAGATAGTACAGCTGGGCTGCCAAGTCGTGTGAAAAATTACAAACAATTAAAAAGCAAAACATTTATTAACCGGGGAGGCGTCAGTCCATCTGCCGTAACAAATGTTAATAATGACTTTTTAACATAAAGAATGAAGAACTGTCTGTTGACCAGATGTTCTGCACCCAGAAGATCAGTTCGGTTGTCGGCCTTCGGAGGATTAAGATGATTTATTAACCATGAAACAGCAATACTAACAGGTTGTTAATCCTGCTCTTCTTTCGTGGAGCCGGTGTCCTCGCCAGGCTGCGAAAAAGGAGGAACCGGGAGATCCCACAGTGTTGCTCTTGGACAGGTGTGTTTCCTGGTGCTCTGGTTCGTTTCAGGCTGCCAAACTCAATACAGCTCCTGCCAGATACGGGTGGTGGGAACCCTGATTAGTTGTGACTCTGTCTTCCTGAGTTTCAAACACAGGGTTCATGATAGAGTCCGTGCAGATAGCGTTTAACTGCTTGTCTCCTGGTGAGCAGCCTCGCTGTTCTTGGGGTTTGAGCGACACCATTTGTTCTTTTATTTATGGCAGGTTGTATTTAACGAGAGGAAGGAAAAAAATAAAACAAAAGAAGTCTTCTGACAACCGAGAGGCTTAGTTTTGCAGGGGTCAAAGGTCGGAGGGGTTTGGACTCCCGGGGGTCGCTGGAGCAGAGAGAAGTGGTCCGTGTAAATTCTGCCTCTACATGTTCAGATAGATGAACTAATTACCGCGAGTGTCTGCAGAGGTGCACAGACAATCAAGTCTTTAGCTTATCTGCTGCTTACAGCCACTCAGGAGGTCAAACGCACATTAGCCCGCTATCACTGCTAATCTCTGTCTCCCTGTCAGTCTCTGCTTCCTCCTCACTCCACTTCAGCAGCACACACACACACACACACAAACACACACATGCACTCGCATGCATGCCATTTAAATAACCAGGTTATCTTTGCTTTTCTGCAGAGCGCTGATTTCTTAAGGGCGATGTAAACAAGAAAATGGATTTCTTGAAATAATGTTCGGGGGTTGGAGGTGCTCCGTTAATGCACGAAGCTTTTCTGCCTGATTCCTCAGTCGTGTAGACACGAGAGCAGGTTTTTAATTGGATTTTTTCATGTGCACCAGAGAGTATTAGAAAGGAATTAAAGGAATTTGTGCCGAAAAATATATAAATAAAACGAAATATAATGCCACAAATACAGACATATTCTCGAATTAACCACAATCCGTGGGTCCTTCCACGACACACGATGCAGCATCAGTGTGTGATGTATTCAATCAAACTACACTGATCAGCCATAACATTAAAACCACTAACAAGAGAAGTTAACGACACTGACCAGGGCAAGTGTGACAATTAAACATTCTGGGAAAACTTTGGACCTGGCATTTGTGACATGTAGCAACCACCTAGACCAGACCAGGTACCCCCACCCCATAGCAATGACAAATACTTGATGGCAGCAGGATGCAGCCTGACACAGACACACAAACAGTTTAGGAACAACTCAATAAAACATGAAGAACAGCACAAGGTGTTGACCTGGCCTCCAAATTCACTAGATCCCAAACTGATCAAGTATCTGTGGGATGATCCACCATAGAGGCCCCTCCCCTCAACCCATAGGATACTAAGCCCCCCCACTAACAACACTGTACTGCCAGACACCACAGGACACCACCAGAAAACCCATCATGTCCATTCTCTGATGAGTTACAACTGTTTTGGAGGAACAAGGGAGACGTACACAATATTAGGAAGGTGGTCATAATGTTATGCCTGATCACTCTATAGTCATTTTAGCTCTGTTAGTTCCGTCTGTCTCCAAATATACAGTTTAGGATAATTTAAAACTTAATTTAAAACTCCTAAAATCATCTATGTTTCTCACAGGAAAGATACTGATGCACAATCCTTCAAAAATTCAGTTCTCTTTTGTCTTTTGTGTGACATAATTTGCATGTTTGTGATTATTTTTGGCCTATGAAGTTTTACTTCCTCTTTCCACCTGAACTTAGCAACATTTACACTGAAGTCTAATCACTCCCAACACTTCACGTACCGTATGTGGTCATTCTCACAGAAGAATCAAACTTGTTCATACATTCACTCACTTTTTATTCTTTGATCTAAAAAGGTGTTGTGCCCTTCATTTTAATTTGATTTCATGAACAAATGAGTGTGCATCCTGTTTCAGGCTAAGATGTTTTCCTGAAGGTTTTTTTTTACAGGGTTATAACGGTGCCAAGTTTCACAGTAGGAAACACACACCAGCAGACACACAAACTCAAACAAGCCCCCCTCCCCCGGTGAACGGCGACGAAGAATTGAGACGTGATGCGGTAACATTACGGCTTCATCTGGAACAGTAATCTAGGAAATTGTCCTCTTTGTGCAGGCGATGAGCGCGACATGTTCCACTTATCACAGAGAGTCAAATATCGAGCTGTTATGTTTCCACCTTCATCTCCCTTTGTCTCAGCCAGGGCTTGTGCTGTTTGGTTGACTTTATCTCCAGCTGTACTGTAAAGCTTTAAATTATTCAGTGCATGCACAGATCGAGAGAGGGAGAGAGAAGGGGAGGGTTGGTGGGAGGGGGGAGGTGGGATATTGTCTTCGACAGCAGCCTCTATTTTCCGCTCTTCCATCTCACTGCATATCAGCTCAGACACTGTTTGCCAGAATAAACCCTGCGCTCCCACGCTGACGGTAAAAAAAAAAGTGTTAAAGGCAATTTAACACAATGTAGATTAAATGGTTCGCGTAAACTTCAGCTGAACTGATTTTAATTAGTAATAAAATGTAAAAAACGTACTAGTCATAGGCCACTGCCGGTCGTAGACAACTTTGGTTTGACTTTGGCGATTAAAAGAAAGGACTGAAAATCATTAACAACGCGCACGCTTCATATCAGGTCAGATTAATATGTAACGTTATGGGTTAGACTACGTGTTACATGTTAACGCTAATGCTAACCGCGAGCTAACGCAACAGTAGCTGTATGTTTCATAGGTGTCCAAGCAGAAGCTGTATTTGCAACGTTCCCCTCCACTGTGGTTCCACTTAACATCTTGTAATATCTTTGTTGGAGAGGCTTCACTTCATAAAGACAGACCAGACTTTGTCCCCTCTGTGTCCTCCTTTGGTTAAATCGTCCATCCAGTGAGTGAGAGTGGAGGGGAGGGTCGGTGAATGTAGTCCCATCAGTCAGAGTCAACTTTTTAAAATAACACTCACGGTCTCGGAGTGTATTGAGTTTTGCCAAAACAGTCAATTGAAATATGCTAACTGCAGTTTACAGTTTCTAGTGTGATGTTTTGCCTCCAGTTAAGCCCCGTCCCTCAAAAAACGTCACATTGTTTACAAACTGTGAAAGGGTCTGTACTTTCATAGCGTCCTGTATCATGTAGTTCCTTACAGTAACTTACTGACTCCTTCCTCTTAGAACCTTTAGACTCATCTTTGTGCGTTTGTCACACCTTCGTAACAACAACCTGCACAAATGAGCACATGGGACGTCTCTCTGAGGACGGGGGGAGCTCTATAGGGGACCATGTAATTCACTGGTGTCTAAGAGGGAGTCTTTTAGTCTTGTTGATTCCTGGCTTGCCTCTCTTGTCCTGGTGGACTCAGGTCAGTTCAGTTCAAGTCCATTTAATTTACATGGGCTCCAAATTGTCTGAAGATGCTTTAAAGAAACCTGACACCTCCAGAGCAAGCAGCTAAGGACACGTTGAGAAAGAAAGAAATCTCCTTTTTAACAGGAGAAAACCTTGAGCAGAACCCATTTGCCTTAGGCCCGACTGGGGAGAGAGAGAAAAAAGGGAGAGAAGAGAAGATGAGAGCAGCAGGAGGAACAGCATGAATTCATAAATACATGTAAGGATGACACAAACAAGAGGTGCTGCGAGGTGTTCACATGAGAAACCGATAAGAGGAATGGATAGAGATGGCACCAGTATGCATCATGGGAAGTATCCCAGCAGGATTTACCTATAGCACCATAACTAAGGGATGATCCGGGGTCACCACAAAACATGAAGTTTCATCAAAAAAAAAAACTCTAGGAACTTCTGCAGACGTGTCGCGTTTGCAGAGAAACCGCAAGAAAAATCGTCTCTAATCAAAAAGCTAATGACTCTCATCAGGCTGCTTCCTTTGATACGAGACCTGAAAGAGGACGGTGGATTCCTCCTGTCCGCGCAGCTAAAAGCCTCCAGCTCTTTGTGTCCCTTCTGTCAGTCCGTAATCATCAAACATGAAACGGGATTAAAAAAGAGGAGAGCTGCTGAAGGGCCCGTTTCTCCTCGCAGGAAGATGGTCGAACAGAAGCACAGGGTGTTTAAAGGGGAGAACAATGAGACTCTGTCCTCCAGCAGTTTGAGAAATAAAGATAACCACAAAGATAATCTAGGCTGCGCACACAAGGTTGTGTTTTATCAATGTTAATAATATATATTGGGATTGCACCCTGTGGCATTTAATACATAGTCTAAATGGCACGTAACCTTCGAGAAGAGTTATGAGATAATATTGTGTTAGTTTTCATAATTAATGATCGTTTTATATTTCACATCATCTAACGCTACCACTGTAATGCTTCACTCTTTTCAGTCATGGATAAACTAAAAAGGAGCTCTGGTCAATACGTCTAATAATAAAAATTTAATTTGAAAACCTTCTGAACAGTCTGGTAATTTATTCAGAACTTCTCGTGAGTGTGTGTGTGTGTGGAACGAGAGAAAGGCAGCGAGTCCATCTGTGTGTTTCTGCACCTGGCGCATCCGGCTGGAGTCCATTGTGGAAGAGGAAGAGGAAGAAGAAAAGGAAGAGGAAGCTAACACACACATCGACATCGCACGTCGCACGCGTACGCGACTCTATTCTTCTGAGTCAGGGTCTCGGGTCAGCGTCGGGGGATCTGCTCTGATAGAACTGGCACAAAGAGCACGGCAACAGCAAACCTGATACTCATTACGTTCACTGTGCAGCGTGTGTGTGTGTGTGTGTGTGTTTGTGCTCAATATTTCGACACGGTTTGTGCTAAACAGCTGCATGTTCAAGTGTTCACGTTTGTGCGTCGCAGTTCAAGAACAAACCTTGGTTTTGTGCCCATTTGCAGCTGCAAGAGGCGACGTTCTCATACGGGGCTAAAATGATCAAAAATATTCCTAAACAACGCAAAAAACAGGCTTGTTATGCACCGATCAGCCACAACATTAAAACCACTGACAGGGGAAGTAAATACCATCGACCATCTTGTGACAATTCAGTGTTCTGCCGGGAAACTTTTAGACCTGGCATTCATTAGTGTGGATGTTACTTAGACATGTACCACCCACCCAGACCAGACCAGACCAGACCAGACCAGACCAGACCAGACCAGACACCCCCCCACCCCACAGCAGTGACACTCTTTCATGCACTCACTCCACGCTGCAAAAAGGAACGTTACCACAGGTCCTTCATCCCAGCTGCCATCAGGCCCGAGTTAACAATAACTCACAACTGGGACTCTCTATGACCTGATTTGTCCTTTTTTACAGATTCTTTTGCACAATAATCTGCATTTTTTTGCACTGCCTATCATGCATTAATTACCTCAATGTCCACGTTCACTGATTTTAGCTGTATATCCTTGTATATTTTTCACATTCTTTCAAATGTGATACTGTCTTTTATTGTTTCTTATATATGTTTTCGTACCTAATTCTGCACTAATGTGACAAGGTAATTTCCCGTACGTGGGATAAATAAACGTTATGTTATGTCTTATGGCAGCAGCGACCGTTCCCAACAGCATGCAGCCTGACACATGCACACACACTCAGAAACACTTTAGGAACAACTAAATAAAAAAAAAAAATAGATCCCAATCTGATCAAGTATCTGTGGAATGATCCATAGAGGCCCCCCTCCCCTCAACCCAAAGGACCTAAAGGTTCCTATTAAAACTTCATTAGAGAGGAGGAACCATTACAGTAAACCACATTCACTGAACCTCTCCACTGGCCTACGAATTTGAAGCTTTACAAATGGCAATGAAAGAAGAAACCACGATAGAATAGGAAGCAGGAAACTTGATTGACATCCCCGTAAAAAAAAAAAGGAAACTGCTTAAATACCATTTCATGTTAAAGGTCAGGATGCAGAGACTTGAGAGACGTGCAGCTTGATCCGGTTTATGAACACTGCAGAGCAGACGTGACTTAAATAAACGACACCAAAAAACGCAGCTCAGACTTCTTTGATTTATCGATTGCGTCCCTAACAGAGCTCCAGCAATCAGAGCAAAGTCTTAAGTTAGCATGTGTGGTCTTGATGTGTGTGTGTGTGTGTGTGTGTGTGTGTGTGTGCGCTGTCAGGTCGTCCTTGTCGTGTCCAGCGGTGACGGCGGAAGCTTTGGTCCTGTCACTGCTCATCGTTGCTTCACGTCCACAGCGCTCACTATGTGTCAGTGTTTCTGTTCCACATGGAGGCCAGTGGGGCATCATTACCATCTGGCTATAAGGCTGTAGCAATGTCAAATATAGGCCAGTGGACACACACACACGCCACGCGCCCTTACACAACGATAGTCCAGACAGTGCGCTGTTAGCACTCGGAGAGCAACAAGGGGGAAGGAGGCGACGGGGATGTGAGGCGAGCCGCTGTGACAGTCCATCCAAACTGACCGCCAGCGCTCTGGTGGCAGTTGGCCTGGTTCCCTCTCGCTGCTCTGTGACATTCCCTCAATCAGTGCTGCAACGCACACACAGACACACACACAGACACACACACAAACGCAAGATCACACATGCTGAGTGATATCCTCCAGCGGCACTCATTGTCTCACTAGACTATCCATATAGAGTCATTCATCCCCTACAGCTCCAGATACACACACACACACACACACGCCAATTTGTCCCTTTTCGTTCTGCACATCAGCATCAACACATGTGGTCACAAGAAAAAACATTTTTGTGGGCAACACATGGAAATAATTTCTACTCGGGATATTCTCGATTTTCAAAATTTTTTTTTTACACTTTGTGCTTAATTGATTCACTAAAAGATTCACTCCTCAAAAGAGTCTTCTGTTGTTTTTTTTCCCCAGCTGAGAAAGTAATGAGTGAGTCAGCATCAGGGCGTATTTCACTGATGCTGATTCACTTATTACTGTGGAGTCACAGCTTTTCAGCAGTGGAAAGTGATCTGAGTGCTTTAATTTTGCCTTTAGGTTCTAGAGATGAGTGGCTATCACAGTGATTTTTTCTTTTTTTTGTTTAAAAAAGTTGGATGTTGATATAGATATATACATTTTTATGTTACATTTAATATTACACTTTATATATTACATTTATTTATTGGTATACTAATATAACATAACTTAGTAGTAGTAGTACTCTACTTCGTTTATACAGGATATCATTTTATATTTTATATATTCTCAACGTTTGCACATTTTGTTTACATTTTTTGTTTAGCTGCTGCACCGTAGGAAGATAATATCAATCCTGTGTCATGTTGCACATGCCAGAATTGACAATAAAGTTGACTTGACTTGATAACGATGGAAAGTGTGATAACTGGAACATTCATGTGCTGTAACTTTGTTTTTGTCTATTTGTGAATCAAATTAAGGACCTTTTTTTTCAGCAGTTCCTCTAATGACCACTAGAGGCTTCTCCGTAAGCGAGCAGATCCCCATACACCTCCATGTTAAAATGCTAAACGCTAAACAGCAGAATTAAACACGTTTTCAGACAAATGCACAGACTAAATGATATAAAGGCTCAAAGTTATGCATAATTAAGCGGGTGTGGTCTCTTGAATTTGCCCGGAGTTAATTGGGAGGAGTCAGGCACTGCCAAGATGGCGACGCCTGAGGCCACCACACTGAGCTGCAAGATCTTTAAATCTTTGAATGCAGTCACTGGTTATAGCCTGGTTCCACAACTCTGGTCCACAAACTGCTGCTTCAAGGAAAATGACATAGAATTATATATTTTTAATGGAAATAACTATATGGTCTATAATTTGTCCACTGTTTTAGTCAGACAGAACCCAACCCTGAGACTCGAGACTAAGCAGCAGACAGCAATGTGACCAAATTGCACTTATTTTTATTAATAATTCATTATTTTTAAATTAGTTTATTGAATGCTTCGCTAACTTACTTCTTTGCACTAAAACAAATGGAAAAAATAAACTGGAGTTGTTATTTATGAGTTATTATGCTGTTATCTTACTGGTCCGGACTGAGTCTGACATCGCTGCCTCAAGGGGCGCGGACCCCCTGTTGAACATCTATGTAGTTTTTAAGGGAGCAGAAAACAATCATGAATGCAAACCAGTGATCTGAAAAATATGAATTAGTGTAGCTTTCAAATAACGTAATAGCGCATCTGCATATTTATATGTGACATTTAAATAGGAACTGATCTATAAAGTTCAGTGTGTTTTAATTTGCAGCTTCTCTCAGATCAAACCAGGTCGACTGATTAAAGGTCACGTCTTATATTTAGCAGGAAGTCGTCATCCAGAGTGCAGCGAAACCAGAAACAGGTGGTGTTCCTCGGCTCTAATATGTGTTTTTAAATGTTTTTGCATAACTGGCAGGAAAACAGATGAATCTTCAGCATCCATCCCTGGTGAGTTTCACCTTGCCCAGCAGTCTTCTGAGAGCTGCTGGTCTCATTAATCTCGTTTTCACTCCCCTGCTTGCTTTCCTCTTCTTTTTTTTTCCTTCCCTCATCCCTCGCTCCTCCTCTCTCCTTTGCAGACAATGATCCAATTAGCTGCTAGCTGCCGTGGCACCAGTTGCCTGCAGATGCCCGTGTGTGTGTGTGTGTGTGTGTGTGTGTGTGTTTGTGTAGCCTCCTGCCTCAGTAATTACCAGCCTGATACTCCTGCAGCTCAGTAACCTTCTTCTTCTTCATTCTGTCTCCGTGGTTCCCATCGCTGTTTAAAGAGTACGTAAAGCTGTGGAACACTTCTATGGCTTTAATCAGCCGTAGGAGTCGTGGATGAACCGTGAAGCTTATAGGTTCAGAGTGGATCAAGAAGTGAAGTCGTGGCCGCGCTCCGTGTCGGCAGCGATGCTGTTACATATGAAATCAGGCCCAGGCCGCTTGGTTAAAGGAGAATTCTTGGTGGTGGAATGAAATCAGTGAAGTCTGTCAGTCGTAAACGTAGCAACAACACGTCAGGACAAGAATATGACTTTTAGACAACGTAACGTGTTTAGAAAAGGTGCACGTGAATAATTAAGCAACACTGCACAACAGAAAAATGTGACTTTGTGAGAAGGTCTCAAACCAGGGGTCTTTGACCCCCGAACTGATGGAAAGATTAAGTAGGGACCCCCTACCTACTATATGTGTTCTATATTAAACTAGTGCTATTTATAAATATACATTATTATTATAGTTTTGCATTCATTCATATTAAACTATTCAAATAATGCATAGGTTCAAATATGTGCAACAGTTGGGTGGTCGTGTAATAAACATAAACATACATACATGGGATTTCACCTGGGGACTCAATAAGCTCTCTTTAAATTTGTGGTGGAAAATTAAAAAAAAGTATATATATATATATAAAAAACGTCTAGTCAACCAAATATTTTCCCCTGCAGTACCTCCGTGGACCCCTAGGTGTCATGGACCCCCTTACGCCCATGTCCTCTGAATTTAATGCACCTGTTTAAAGTAACTAATACCAAAAATACACTTCTATTAATTGTGACTCATGCACAAAAACCAGAGATAATCCAAAATAATTGTTGGGTGAAAAAGGGTCAGAAACAAACTTCATGTTTTGCCCCTTGATGCCCCAAGTGCCCTCATCAAAGTGTTTTTTTTTTGTTTTGTTAGTGTGTCTCTGAAAGTCGTCTGTGTGGCCCTTCAGCAATAATTACAGCAATAAGTAATAATTTAGATCATCTACGTCTACGTGGATCATGTAGACGTACCCTGACCTGCCCTCTAGTTATACATTTAAATACATTATTTATATATAATTTAACACATTTCTTCTATTGTTAGTATTAGGAATTAAAAAGGGTTATGAAGATGAATATACACTGTAATTCCTGTGTGTGCATCAGATTGAAGCTTATCAATCATATTTCATTCTGCAGAGATGAGAGAGGAGGTTGAAAGAAAAACAAAAGGAGCTTTTGCTTTTTGCACTGGCCTCTAACCAAGGTAACGGGGTGTGGACAACGATGTGGTCTGCTGTGACTCCCCTGTACGTTCTTAATGAATGTGCGTTGCTACAGTTACATAGTAAAGTATGTTTCTTTGTGGTGTTTCAAATGCTCCACATGCCGACGTTTTGATTTGAGCACCTGCGCCTCTGAAGGTCTCTGCACGGCCCTGCTGACTCCTCAGCACTCACATCGTCCACCTGTCCACCAGGTGTCCTCAGTGTGTTTCCACCTCATCCTCTCATCTACCTGCGCACCTGCTTCTCATTACCTCTTCTCCCTCTTAGCAGCACAACCACGCTTTTTCATTTTTCATCCTATTGTCTGTTGCTTTTTTTTTTTTTTTTTTTTTTTTTTTACCTTGACTGAGACGCACGGACGTTCATTAGCATGAAGTTACACCATGTGAGCGTTTCCATCCTTCAGCGATCGTTCTATAAAAATATGCAAAACCGTCTGTAGCCTTCTAGCCTGTAGTTGCTTCTCTAAATTGCTGCGGCGTGTTTGACAATGGTACTTGCTCGCATGTTTTAAACATGAGTGTGTTGTTCCGACTGCTGTGATATTTTGTGCACATTGTAAAGCGAGGCCAGCGCTTTAGATGTATTCACTGTGAAGAGAGCATTTCTAAAAAGCTCGGGGAGGAATCTGCGGGAAGACTGTGGCTTGAAGGACACACTGGAGAGAATAAGAATCGTTTTAAAGTGTATCTGTGTACATGGTCACAGTGTGTTATCGTTTTGTGTCTTTGAAGGCGCGTCGCTGATCTATTGTGTGTGTGTGTCTCTCTCTCTCCTCTGTCTTCCCCCTCGCTCCTTTGTGGTCCTCCCTTTTTCTTCAGCCCTCTTTCATGAAGGTCCCTGGGTCGAAGGGAGCAGCAGCTGCTTGAGGCTGTTTAGGATCCAGAGGGTTTGACCTCCGACCTTTATGCTACAACACCGCGCCGTTCGTTTATACTCAATTTAACACAGCAATATGAGTGAAGACGGAGCGGAGCGAGGCAGGAGAGATCAATGAGGGGACATGACTGGAATCCAACAGCAGCGCTTCAGCTTTACTCTCAGAGGAGGGGGAGGCCGATAGTCCCATAATAATTTTATATTTGAGGGGTGAAGACCTCGGTGAACACTGGCGTGGTGAAGCCTGGTCAGTGTGGCAGGACTGAGCGGGAGATTTACTTACAAAAGAAAGTGTTTGTTTTTTTTTTAAATCTAAAAAAAAACGCACAAAAATAAACACGTCTTAACCGAATAAAACTAAACTTTGATGAGGTCACACAGACCATAAAAGCAGGAAGTGATCAAACATTTCCTCCTTTTTGTTCCTGGAACACATGGTGGACGTGGTAAGTGACTCAACGATTAATTTAAAGCATGCACATCTGAAATAAACTAGTTTTAAACTTAATGACACTCGTCTGAGTCATATTTTATCCGGTATATAAATATACTGCACATAAAGACACCTGGGATAGTAAGCGTGTGCACATTACAGGAAACTGGCAAACTAACAATGAATGAATGGAAGTTTTTTTGTTCATAGAATAAAAGAAGAGAGAGCTAACATACAAATGACAAAAATTAACAACGCAAAGTAAAAAAAACAACAAAGCTTCACATGTTTTATGTAGCAAAAGGAGCAGGAAGAAGCCAAAGCTTATTATGTTATATCAATGTATACACATGCATATACACACATATATACTGATACACACAAACATAACTACATATAATTACAGTCAAAAAACAAAACAAGAGACATCAACAATTAGTAGTATCATCTAGTGTCTTTCACCCTCCATTTCATCCCTGCACCTTATAAAAACATCCTCTTTATAGTTGGAACTGTTTTAAATTTGGACATTGTTTTAATTCTTCTCTAATATTGTTGCATTTTTTTACTTTTGCGCTGAATGAATTAGGAAAATTCATTGCTTGTTTGTGCGTATTCTGGTGACTTTAGAGTTACTAGAAAAAAACATGATTAAAATGTAACAGGGACAGTTGGACAATGTTTTATTGGTGTATTTATGTAAGTTACATATCATGAAAAACTGATAACCTAACGGGCTTATGCAATTCCAAAACAACTCTCATACTTTGATCATAGCTGGCACCGTGCTGCGCTTCCATTACTACTAGAAATCTGCAAAACCTAAAATAATCTGATAATGGAAACGTCTGCATTTAGTTATCGCTAAAACATTTTGACGCTCTCATGAGGTGGTTTTTCAGACGTGTCGATATAAAAGTTTAACGCAAAATTTCATTTCCCCGTCACCAGAGATGACGCAGGGGATTTTGAGACCAGTTCATCTGAAGCCCATCTTCCTCAAAGTGAAGTCTTGCCGAGAATATAATGTTATGAGATGTCACGGGATGAGACTTTATGAGAGTCACAGCTCATTTGCAAGACACCTTTCAATGGAAACACGTACAAAGAGCAATTGTGCTTTATCGAAACTTTAGAAATATCGCTTTAATTTTGCGAAAAATTGGAAACGCAGCTATTGTCTGGTTCGCCTTGGGCACAGCATTTATCCGAGCATGCTAACACCTAACACCTAATGCCCTCATATAAAGAACTGGCGATGGCAGCGTGCATAAGATGCCAGGAGAGCAGTTTCAAAGCTCCTCGTGGTGTCTCAGGCTGCTGCCATCTAAGCAACGCCTGCCTCCACCTCACTCCTGGTTAAATCATAAATGGCCTAAAGAAGGTGGTGCTCAAGTGGCGACGACTGAAGCCACTCAGAAACGTTGAAAGCTGTTGTGTTGGCGCCGTTCTGTGACGACGCCACTTAAACGCTCTCAGCAGCTCCGCCGCCTAGAACCGAGCGGCTCATGTTGCGGTTGTTAAGTTAATAAATGTGGATCAACTTTCACTGAAATCACTGCAGCACAGAACATCGAGGAGACGTCTGAGTAGACGGCGTGTGGGAGGCTGAACAGAGGAGAATTTCTCGGCCTGTCTGGCTGCTGAGACGCAGGAGGAAGGAAATGCATTTCGTCTGCAGTTAGTTACATTTCTGGGGAGTCAGGTTACGCCAGAGCTTGATGCGCGACTGTAAATGAAGCTTAAGCAGACAGCTAGCGGCCTGTAAGGTCGCCCACCTGTCACTCAGATAAACCACACCCTTAATTAGTTATGCAGAACTTGCAAAGCCTTGATATCATTTAAACCAGAGGTCTTCAATGTTTTTCAGGCCAATGACCCTCAAACTATATTATTATTATCATTTTGTATTCAATGTCATGCTAGTCAAATAATACACAGGTTCAAATATATATGTTTTTTTTATTTCAAACATGTGCAACAGTATGGTGGCCGTGCAACTGCTGGAAACATAAACATACCTACATAACATAGCTAAACAATAATTGACACTTCCACGATTTACACATGGCTAAATGTTAAATAAATGCTAAATAAATTCTGCTAATATTTCACCTGGGGACTGGGGACACCAGCGTGGAATATTCAGCCTCATGATTGGCTCAGCAGCGAAAGGGGCGGGGCCTATTATGTACAGGAACTTTAGATTGACAGGTCTCGGCTAGTGAGGCGCTCTGTGTGAAACGGTGCGCTGCCTCCACTTATCCCTTTACTGAAATACGTTGGATTCATGTCAATGTGTATTTAAATGTGTGGGGGAAAGTTAAAAAAATATATATGTGTAAGAAATGTCTAATCAACCAAAGAATTTGGAACCCCTCTACAGCCCCACCCCCACCCCCTGTGGTACTAAGGCTGCTATCAGAGGTATGACTGCAGGGAAAGCAAATGTTTGCACCAACTTTCATGGCTGAGACTGAAAACACAAACAGAAGGTTCGTTCACTCAATGTATCCATCCACACTCGGGCAACCGTGGATATTTGTACACATTTCAAATCAGCATCTTCATCTCTTCAATAGTTGTTGACGTCTTAGTCTGAAGTGAAGCTTCTCGTTTGAATTCTGTATAAATAAAGACCTAAGTAGTGGATGTGGTGTTTACGTGCTGTATTACTCCATAACTAAACCTGAGCTAACCCCGGTCACTGATTTCCAATATTTTTCAGCTTAGGTCACAATCTGTGACAATAACTGTGTAGAAACGTTTTCCCTTCGTCTCTCCCGTCTTATCAATCCGCTCACAACCCGTTAGATTTATCCCGCCAGCCCTCGGGAACCCACACTGGAAACCACCGCCTCAAGTATATTAAATGCCTCGGGCTGTAGTTTATATATTTGCTGCATTGCACACCTTATCAGCTCCCAGATTTCCATCATATATTGATTTATTTCGAAATAAATCTCCCTGCAACGCCTTGAGATATAAATATTAAAGGAGCCGCTTGAGAAGCACATTCAAAGGAGAACCAAGGGTCTATTTGGGGTTTAGATAAATCTGGAGAGATAAAAAAAATTATAATAATTTCTGCCAGATTCAAGAAGTAAACAAGGCCAGATTTTGGAAATGGCAAAAGGTTAATTAATGTTCTTTTGACATTTGGGAATTTCTTGGTCATGTTGTTTTTATTGAGGGGAGCTGTGTGTGTCAGTAAGGCCGTGTTCTCTATCTGAAATATACAGTATGTTCATTTTTATGTATTATAGGCAGACATTTGGATCTTTTCTTTGGATTTACTCTCGTTTCATTTCTTAAAAAATGGTGAGTTGTTTCAGCTGAGCCCTGAGACTGTATCTTGCAAGAGACACGTGGGCATGTTTTGTATTCTCTGTGTGCATCTGTGTGGGTAGGTGAGTGGTTACCAGGTGTGGATCCTGCAGAGACGCAAGAAATGCACAGATGGCCAAAATCTCCAGGGTCTTTCATATGCACATGTGTAAACAGAGCCATGCAGCGGGAACGCTAAGCACGAAAAAAAAAAATAAATAAATAAATAAAAAACATGATGAAAAAAACTTTCTTCTTTGTTGTTTTGTGGCGACGTTATTTCATTATTTAAAACTGTTGCGACTCATAATCAGATGGTTTTAAATGGTAAAATACACCGATCAGGCATATCATTATGACCTAATGTTGTGTCTAAGGTCTCTCTGGTGTCTCCTGAGGGTGTCCCCTGGGTTCTGGTATCAGGATGTTGTTAATAGGGGCCTTTGGGTCCGATGGGTTGAGGGGAGGTTTTTCTGTAGTATCGGTTTGGGTTCAGTTCCTCATGTTCTGGTTTATTTTTGAGTTGTTCCTAAACGTTTGTGTGTCAGTGTCAGGCTGCATCCTGCTGGGGATAACTTCTGCCATCAAGGAGTTTTTTGCTATGGGGTGGGGGCGCCTGGTCTGGTCTGGTCTAGGTGGGTGCTACATGTCTAAGTAACATCCACATGAATGAATGTCAGGTCCAAAAGTTTCCCAGCAGAACATTGAATCGTCACAAGATGTCGATGTTATTTATGTGTCCTGTCCAGTGGTCATAATGTTATGCCTGATCGGTGTAGTACAAGTGCATTCGCAATGAAATGTGGTTGGGCATCTAATTGAATAGCAAAATGAACCCTGTGAATAAGAGGGAACAGGTTTAGGTTAGATTGAAGCCTATTGAGAAACCGTTACTCCTCCATGAACCATCCATCATAACAGAGCTAAATGATTCTGTTCTACCAAATACTAAATACTAGATTATGTTCGGTGTGGACACCTCTCATATATTTACATGTATAATTGAGAAAGCCGTGGAACTGTGCTGTGAAACCTCTGCAGTGGAGGATGCAGTTTGCTGCGCAGCAGTTCAACAGTGAGACATGACTTCATCAGCGGCGCTCAACAGTTCGTCATAAAAAGGCGCGTAACCCCTGACGATGAGCGATGATCGTCTCTCTCTCCGCCTCTGCTCCGGTCTAAAGTCTTTAATTAACATGTCTGTGTGACAGTGGAGTGTGTGTGTGTGTGTGTGTATGTGTGTGTGTGTGTGTGTGTGTGTGTGTGCGCCTGCAGACGAGTGTGAAATTGGCTAATTAACATGACCTCCCTTTGATCCGGGGAGAGCACACATATGACATCTGAGTCGGGGTGAGCCGGAGGGATGGGAGGATTCCTGGAAATTGTGTGTGTGTGTGTGTGTGTGTGTGTGTGTGTGTGTGTGTCTGCTGCACACGAGTTCAAGGTTAATTGTCACTCTCATAAGGTGTTATGTAAGCTTACAGTAAAGGTTAATCAAAGCAGGCTCTCGTTTGTGTATAAATAAGGGACTCAGTTCAGGTTTCATGTCCTTAACGTGATAATAATTGCAGCAACTATACCAGCCATAGCAGCCAGGACTCTTTCTTGGTCTTGACCTTGCTATTGTGAGTATTTGGTGAAAGAGCAGTGGTCTTAAAAGTGTTGCATTTGCAAAAAAACAAACAAACAAACAAACAAAAAACTGTAAATACCCAGAAGTGAAGCAACATTGAATAAGAGGAGACGACGAATTAGCCGTTGTGTAAGCACATAGCTGCACCAGATGGAGGGAGTTAAGCAGAAGACAGATGGACAATGAACTGCTTCATCGCACCAATATGTAAGAAGCATATTCACCCCTGCAATGTGTTTCTCTCCACCAAAGATGGTGTTGGTCTGCAGAGTGTGACAGTAGCAATAACCAGGAAAAAAAAAAAAAAAAAAAAACACTGTAGAAAACACTGCAGTATATCAGCATCTCATTTGTGTTGCAGAAGTATTCGTTAATCTGGTAACTGTGCTGGTTTATGCAGTGAAGGATATTTATGAATATAAATATAACTCACAACCTGGGTATATGTGTTACATTAATGCACTTTGCTAGTGCAAAATCCATGCACATTTCTCACTTAAATGTATGTATTTGCACCAAACATTGAATTAAATATTATCATGTGGGGCACTAAATTAGGTTTTGATTGTGATCGACGATTTGTGGTAACTTTGTAGAGATTTGTGTGATGCAATATTGTGGAAAATGGCACGTTACAACACATCATCCCACATCCTATCCTTTTTTTTTTATTTTTTTTTTTTGTATTAGAAGACGATTAAACACTGAATTTACCCTTAAATTAGCATTTTGCCTGACTATTTAGCTACTTCCTGACCCGCTCACAGTTTGTTTTAACCAACCAACGTTTTGTTTGCAACACATTTTTAATATTTAGGATTAATAGTACCTGAGAAGTATAAAAACTTAGCATCATCTTTGAACGGGAAGTAGTTTTTGGGGAAAAGAAAAAGTCCTCATATGTGGACACAGGTTTTATTTCATTGTGCAATACAATGAAGTCACCAATGTGCACCAACTGTATAAAACTATTTCAATCCCTGAACATTGCTGTGCAAAAACAGGACTTCAAACAATTAAGTCCCAACGTACTCAAACGAGTGACGTCAAAGCTCGTTACTATTGATAGAATTTGTTAAATTTGGTCTAAATGAAGCTGAATAAGCTGCCACAAACCTGAAACGTCCCCATATGAGGACGCAGGGTCTCAGGAGGTTGGAATAGAATAGAATAGAATAGAATAGAATAGAATAGAATAGAATAGAATAGAGAATAGAATAGAATAGGGTAGGCTGCTAGTGAAAGGCTGTGAGTAGAGTACCTTTTGCACTGAAGCTGTAGCTGCATAAGCGTTTGTGCTGCCTGCTACGTTTCCAGTTTTCACCCACTTTCTCTGCACAGCAACGACTAATTTGTGTCTAGTTTCCCTGTAAATTAGCTGTAACACAAGTTTTAAGGACCTCTGCCTGTGCACGTAATGAATATTTGAAAGGCCAAACCTCTTAACAACACTTATTAGCAAATTTATTAGACAGTTTTCAGCTTGAGGCCTTCATTAGGGTCATTGTAGTTAATATTTTGAAAGACCAACAAACACTTCCTCGGCTGTAGCTCGTTTTTGCCACATTGAAAAAAATCTAATGTGCTGATTAAATCCTTAAAAAATAAAAAAAAAATAAAAAAAAAAACGTCTAACCGTGACAGACTGTGCAAAAGTGTGAAAGTCTGCAAAGTGGAGGAACGATGTGGAAGACCGGAGACACCGCGTGGTATTTTAACGTCAGCTGTTTCTTGTCAAACAATCCGTCGTTGCTCATTTGCTGTTTATATTATTAGTTTTTTTGTGAATCGTGCACATACACGTACACTGTGTTCCTCTACAAAAGCCGATTTCCAAAGCCAGTCCCTGAATGGGCCTTGGTGAGCCACCATTAAAGTACATAATAGCGTGTAATAGATGATATCTGTGTAAAATTAAAGCAAAGCCAGCTGCCTCCAACAAACATACAAATATATACAATATATTTAACATAAATGTAGGAGACGGTTATTTAACATTCTAGTGGCCGTCGGGATTCAACTCTCACAGAGACAATTTTTAAATGATCATCCGACGGTTTTTGTCCTCAGTCACTGGACCGTTAACGTATAATTTTAGCTTGAAATGGGCTGTTCGTTCACCTTCCCTCGTCATTCCCTTTTTGAACTGTCCTCTCCCTCTCCGTCCCCGTCTCAGTCTGTCCAGCCTCATCCCGTCTCTGCGTCTCTGTCACATCAGTTCAGCTCTGCGCTCTCTCAACGTCTCTCTCGTTTTTGTTTTTGTTTTTTTGTTTTTTCACCTGCGACTCCATCATACCGAGTCCCCTCTTCGCTCGTTCTGTCTCTTTTCCTTCTCCGGTTATGTTTTTTTCTTTCTTTCTTTCCTTTTTCCGACTCCTTCTCTTTTTCCTTCCACCTTCCCTCCTCCCCCTCCTCCTCCTCCTCCTCCCCCCTCCTCTCCTGCTCCTCCTTCCCCTCATCTTTCTGTTCCCCTCCATCACCTCCTGGGTAATGACAGGGGGGACAGGTGGAGACCAGACCATCACTACCACCAGTCTGTGTATGCATGTGTGTGTGTGTCTGTGTGTGTGTGTCATTTACACACACACACACACACGCACACACAGATGGTGGACAGGGGTCCCTGCCGGCCAGCCTGTCTGTCTGGTGATGGGGTGTTGTTGTTGTTGAGTGCACTCAGCCTCACATGATTAGCTAGACAAACACACACACTCACACACACACACACACACACACACACACACACACACAGACACACATGCATGAAGTCCCTTCTACGTGGCACATATGGGGCTCAGCACCAAAACAAGTCACCTGCTATTCCAGTCACACACACACACACACACACACACACACACACACACACACACACACACACACACACACACACACACACAGGACGGATCATGGATCAGAGGACTGTGGGACTGTCAGTACTGATTATGCATCATCTCCGTGTGCGTTGTGTGTCTGTGCTTTACGTAACATTATCGATGCACAGAACGTGTTTATTACGCTGCGTTTACAGGTTACAGGGATATTTCATTGTCGCTCTTCATTGTGACTCATCAAACATCAGGAAATTAAAACGCGGTTGCCTATAATTCTATTTATTTACCCAACAGAGCAGCTCGCTGTCTGATTCATGCTATTTTGGCACATTCTGATGAAGCGTTAGATCCAGCGGATAAAGTTGGTAAACCGGTACATTTTACATTTCACGCAAGTAAAACTTTCAGTCAGCTTTTATACCAGTAAGCAGAATTCTTTTTTTTTTAAGTGTCGCATTAATAAAGTTAGGAGATAGTATTCTCTGTAATGAATGCCAGGTAGCTTTTATATGCACCTACTTTTATGTGCATAATAAAGAAATGGCACAAGGGAAAAGGAAGGTAGAGTATGAGATCCAATTAGTTGTGGAATATTGCCACAGTGCAAATATTGTTTAGGTTGTACAAACTCGCAAAAGCAAATGTCACATTGTCGCTGTTACGTGTAGATGCGGCAATGAGATGATTTGTGTTAAATGAAATGAGTTTGCTTCTGCTCATAATATCCTAAATTTTTCTGTTTGATTATCAGTCAAAAACCTCGTGGCGCTGTCGCTTTAACGGCTTCCACTCCCGATTTTAAGGCTGCACAGAACTGCTTGCAGGGGGTTGCCTTTCTTTCCAGACGCGAAAGTATTATTGATGGCAGCGAGGATTGGCTCACAGATCGAATTCATTCCGAGTGTACTGGGCTTTGCAAAGCCAGTTAAGTTCTCCCACACAGTACTGGGGAGGCCGTTTTTTTGGATCTGTTTTTGTGTGTAGGAGAAGTGCAGTGTTTAAACAAGAAAGGGAGATTTTAGAAAACGAGCTGTACTTATGTAAGACCTCTCACAATGCACCCATTCACACACACAAGGCGGTAGGTGTAGCAGTGATTGGAAAAAAATGCTTTAGTGGCATGAACTTGGACGGAGCTGGATTAATCTTGAGGCAAAGGCCAATGGTACAGTTGACATTTGACTTGTGACATACACCAATCAGTCATTACATTTAGAGCTTTGTAACCAAGGACCAAGGACCCCCAACCTGACTAATTAATTAAATAGGAACCCCCTACCTACTATATGTGTTCTATATTAAACTCGGCCTAATGCTATTTATAAATATACATTATTATCATTTTGCATTCAATATTAAGCTATTAAAGTAATACACAGGTTCATTATTATCCACATTTATTTCAAACATGTGCATCAGTAGGGTGACTGTGCCAGAGCATTGTGGGGGAAAAGAATGTATAAAAAATGTCTAATCAACCAAAGACTTTGCAACCCCCCTGCAGTACATCCGCGAACCCCTAGGGGTCGCAGCCCCCTCATTGAAAAGCTACAATCTTGTGCATGTCTTCAAGGTTTATCAGGCCAAGGACCCCAAACTGATGGAGAGATTAAGTAGGAACCCCCTACCTACTAAATATGTTTCTATATTAAACTCGGCCTAATGCTATTTATAAATATACATTATTATCATCATGTTGCATTCAATATTAAGCTATTCAACTAATACACAGGTTCATTATTATCCACATTTATTTGGAACATGTGCATCAGTAGGGTGGCTGTGCCAGAGCATTGTGGGGAAAAAGATTGTATAAAAAATGTCTAATCAACCAAAGATCTCGCAACCCTCCTGCAGTACCTCCACGGACCCCCTAGGGGTCGCAGACCCCTCGTTGAAGACCTATGATGTAGTGAATTTGGAATTCAGGTTCATGTTTTTTTGTTTTTTTTAGTTGTTCCTGAAGCATCAGTGGTTTTAATGTTGTGGCTGATCGGTGTATTTATAGGCAACTGAATGAAGGAGCGTCCGCTAGAAGCCAACTGAAAGCTACAGTTTATTGGGCAACAAGGACAGTTACATGTGTGGAACGGCACAGGAGGAGCCGGGGACTTAAGTGGCAACCGTGTCTGGCCACATTTGTTCCCATGTCAACCAGACGCCACTCAGCCACATTAAACGGCAGCACATGATGAAACGTTAGATATAATAGAAGAGGATGGTTTTTACACATGAAGGGAATAAATCACGCAGAGAGAGGTCACCAGTTTGTCACCTTCATACAACAGTGAGAAGCCTGACGGGAGGATGAGAGAAACAAATGAGGGAACGGCTCCATACGTCCCCCCTCACTTCGCTTTCCACGATCGCCTCCGTTGCATTTCTTCTTTTTTTTTTTTTTCCAGGCCAGCAGCGACGGCGGTGTCATCAGTGAGCAGGTGCAGAGCAGGTGCGAGACGCCCGACAACATGTGTCACCTTGACGTCAAACTGTTGTCACGTGTCAAAAGATATGTGTCTCCCAGCGGTGTCCTAAGAGGGTGGAAAGTGCCTTTGAGAGTGAGGCTGGAAAAGAAAAAAGCCCCGTAACATAGATCATTAAATTTAAGGATGAAGATGTCAAGGTTAGCCTTAGGTTAAATTTAAGGTTTATGCTTGGGTTTAGCCTGCATAAAGTGAATCTAAGTCAGTGTAACACCCCATGAAGTGATGAAAACGTGGCTCAGTGTGTGTGTGTGTGCTTCGTCCAGCTTGTGTGTTTTTTGACCGTGGAGCGTTTTCTCCCGATTCATTTATTCATCTCATATTTCGTAGTAACTTTATGGATTTATTCACGTTCATGTGTGATCCTGCGATATCCCCGCACGCCTTTGTATCGCGGTCCCCGTGTGTTTGTCCAGAGACGCCATATTATTAACATGGTTGAGTGACCTTCACAGGGTCATATCGCACTCAGTAAATCCCTCCATGCTGCGACCGTGCACAGTTCTCAGCTCTCCACTACTCCCTCTTTCACGCCGCCATGAATATTATATTTCCTCACAAAGCGGCTTCGAGCATCGCGCCGGTTGCACGCCGAAAGTCTCACAAACTCACATGACAGCGAGGCTTCGGCAGAGGTATAAATAGGCTCTGTCTGCTGATGTGACGCGCGGGTATTACAGTTTATTTGCTCCAGGGATGCCTTGAAAATAAACAGCACACAACAGACTTTGGGAGATTATCCCGACTGTAAAGAATAGGATGTATATTTAAAGCAGAACGAAATCTGTGACTGAACAGTAAACTGTGATTCCTGCAGCGGTAATGTGCGGCAATCAGCCACAACATTATGACCACCGATGGTAGAAGTAAGTGAGTAGAAGTAGATTTCATTGTGAATGCAGCTGTACTACACCGATCAGGCATAACATTATGACCACTGACAGGAGAAGTAAATAACATCGACCATCTTGTGTTCTGCTGGGGAATTTTTGGACCTGACATTCACTCATGTGGATGTTACTTAGATATTTACCACCCATCTAGACCAGACTGGGCGCACCCACCCCCATAGCAATGACACTCCTTGATGGCAGCAGTGCTCAAAAGCTGCATGATCATGTTTTCACATTTGTGCACTGTAGTTCAAGAACAAACCCTGGTTTGCTTGAAGCTCCAAGGGGCAACATTCTCATATAGGGCTGTCAAAAATATTCCTAAACAACACAAAAACAGGCTTGTTATACACCAATCAGCCACAACATTAAAACCACGACAGGAGAAGTAAATAGCATTGACTGTCTTGTGACAATTTACTGTTTTGCTGGGAAACTTTACATAGCAATGACAGTCCTTGATGGCAGCAGTCGTCCCCGGCAGGATGCAGCCTGACACAGACACTCAAAACACTTTAGGATCAACTCAAAAAAAACATGAAGAACAGCACAAGGTGTTGACCTGGCCTCCAAATTCACTAGACCCATGTCCATTCTCTGATGAGTCACAATGGTTTTGAAGGCATAAGGAAGACCTATACAATATTAGGAAGATCGTCAGGTCCATGTATGTTTTGGTCTTTCGATTTTCCATTTAGAAAAGGACATTAAAAACATAAAAAATTAGGGGTTATTTGAACAAAACATAAAATAGTAAGAATGCAGCAACAAAAAATGCCTAATTTGTGTGCAGTTACTTTAGCTATGATGAATATACAGAACATTCACTCAGTTTGACATAAAGATTTCCACGTCTAAATTGGATACTGCAACTGGCACATGAACTATGAGTAGTTATGAATGAACTATAATTGGACTTTTCATTATCTATGATTCATTGTTTCCATGGTGAAACGTTTGGCGTTGTAGCCCCCGGCCACTTCACCTCCCCTCTCAGCTCAGCTCTCCTCCATTCGACCCTGGGACTCGGGCTGACGGAGCGGCAGCGTCCTGCAGAGACACCGAAGACAGAGATGCCGCATCCGAGGCTGAGACAGAGGAAAGATAAACAGAGTGAGTGTGTAATCTATCTGCAGCTGTTCGGCTGCTGGACAGGGTGCTGCTGCTATAACATCCTTAATCTGACTGGCAAGGCTTGATGCTGATCTGACAGCTCCTGCTGATGCACTGTGGAGGGAAGAGACAGGAGCTGCACTCATGCACACACACAGACACACACAAACACACACAGACACACACACACCTTCATCCGTCCCAATAATAAATCCTAAATACAGCTAAATCCATGAGTGTCATTAATATGCAGTTAAATGATACATGTAAAATGACAGAAGTCAAACTTAAACAACTAAATAAGTTGTTGTGACTCCCCTTGAGATCAAAACAAATTCTAATCTGATCTTTGTGTCACTAACCCATTAAAACTCTGCCCTTTATTGTCATTACACAGTGGACAACGAGATTGGATAGATTCTCCTTTACAGTGCAAAAAACACATCTATATAAAAGAGTGAAAAGTAGTTATTAAGATTTACAAGCTAAAGTTAAAACATTAATGCTAAAAAATATACAAAATTATGAAATATATATAGTATTTTTTTGTTATTGCAGCAGTGGTAAAGTGTAAACATGTATTGCACAAGATCTGTCGAATAGACAGGATAGACAGAATAGCAGCAAAAAAGAAATATATATATATATATATATCGGTGCAATTAGAGGTCTGTTATTGCACATCTAAGTATTATCGCTAGCATGATGCATTATATTAGTTTGTTTTTTCCAAAAATATAACCAGAATATTTTATTTTTATTTTAATTGGGACCAAGTGAATCACTTTGCGGCCCGTGCAGCAGTTTTTCCGCAGTTTGTCGTGGTTCAGCTTGAGCAGCTAATTAAACGGTGAGAAAATTTCCAGTAAACAACTAACATCTGTATAGTGAAGCTAATGAGCGTTGAAAGAACAGGCTCCATTGTTCTGAAAGTCTCAGGAGAACACGCACACACACACAAAAGCAACCAGACACAATGGATTAAGATAAGAGAGTAAAACAGCTTTTAAAAAATGATGAGCACCCGTTGTGTTTGCTCCTATCCGTCCTTCCCACATTGTCATCTTCATTAAGTTGATGTTTAAATTACAGCGTTTGGTAATGAACGCAAACATGCAAACCTACCTCCACGACCTCTTCAACTCGTGAGGATACCTCTGCTCAATTCTCCTATAGCTTGGATGCAATGCGCACGGCTCTAAATACCTTTCAAGTTTGAATTCTTCAATTTCCAAATGATCACGTATTGAATGCAACTGATTCAGCTAAGCACTTTATGTAAAAAGTAACATCAATCCAACATGGCTACATACTGTATGTGGACATCATTGAAAAACATTTTAGCCAAAGTATCTTTCAAAAAAGAAAAAAGATAAATTTTCTATTGTAGTTTGGTCTAATATTAGCAAAACACACACACGTATACATAAAGACATTGGCTAACATGCTAGCCAGCAGTTGTGGGCTTTATGTCTTTAGAGTTAGGGGAACAGTTGTCAGTAAAGAAGTAACGTTGAAAGGGAGGGAATGTCCTGCAGCAAAAGAGTTCTGTGTGTTTAGTCCATATAAGTTTGGACGTGTCGTCTCTTCCTTGCATTGGAAAACACACGTAATGTCACATCCTGTTTCTCTGGCATCAAATAACTAATTAAAATGAAACAAAAAATTGTCACTTGAACATCCATGAACACAATATTAACTACTTACAATGACATAAACCATCCACTAACATGGAGGAGGTGGAGCTTAAGACCTATACTGCACTTAAAGTTAAATAAATTGTTCAATTCTCAAACTGTTTTCACAGGGTTCGATCATTACAGTGATCAAATGAAATTCAGGTGCGTCCAGGTCTTTATTTAAAGCATTGCTTGAAGGGTATATATTGAATTTAAGCATAATTATAATTACCACTACTAAAGCAAAGCCAGAGATAAAGAATTGTCTACAAAAAAAATAATTCCAGCATTAATTATTATTAGGTCTATTGGATGCTCTATTCTAGCAGATCAGTTACAATCTAAGGTCTGTTTTTTACCCGTGTAATAAGCCGTTATTAGGGACGCTGCTTGTTTGTCCTGTCAGAGTTTGTGAATAGATCTATAGATATAGATCTATGATGTGTCATTAAAAGTTTTATCAAATAAATAAATAAGAAATACTTAGGCCATTACTTTAGGAAAGTGATGATAATAAAACCAACATTTTTTTAAAAAAAATCCAAGCACTCTGAATCATGGCTACATGTGTGACGTTTGGAAATCGATTCAAAATTCAGAATACTTCTCCTTTAAGATTGCGGAGTATCTCTTTCCTTCGTTTGTTTACCTGCACTGCTGCCTCTGCTGGCACTGTACAAAGATGGCGGTGCTTTGGGCACGTTACCGCCCCAAGTCAGTGCAGCGTCTACGTATATATGTTTATGGCTCACTGCACCACTAAAACCAATTGCCACTACCTTTTAGCTCTGGTTTAGCCTCCACCAGCCTCTCAGTATTTGTCCTTTTAGCTGCTAAAGTCAAACTTGCCAACTTTGCTGCTTCCTGTAAAGATAAAGCTGAACGTTTTACTAAATGTGGCATAAAACCAAAACTACGAGTTAAACAAGGTGAACAGCTCCACTAGTGTCCGTGGGTTTTAATGCTGCGGGCAAAGCTTTACACATCTGATTATATTAACGTATGATTAGTGGATCTTTAATGTGTTAAATTTAAGCTCTAAGGTCGCCGGCTGGGGATTTTCCTATTATTATGCCAATAAGCCACATCAGAAGTACACAAGTACATATGTGAGCGTGCAGGCTTTGAAAGGCCGTCCATGCTCCTCCACCGAGTCCATGAATAATGCACAACGCACATTTTCATACGCTTCCTCTTCCCTCCTCGCATCCCTTTCTCTCCTCCTCCTCCCCCCTCCTCCTCCTCCTCCTCCTCCCACTGTGCCACAGTAAAAATAGAACCGTAGACCTGCAAGCTTTGGCTCTGGTGTTTACACCATCATGACCCTCCCCACCGCTCTCTCTCCTGACAGTGGGGTTATTACTCTCATTCATCTCAGCCTGTTCTCTCTATCCTCCACGGGAGCCAGAGAGCAGAAACAAGAGAAGAGGTTGTCAGGCCAGACTGGGAGCAGAAAGAGGGTCCTCAGGTAGCATATAGATGCTTCATCTCCATATCTTTATTATGTGTCTCATAAAAATAGCCCCGCTAAGGCCTCTGCCGCTCGCCTCCTCACGCCTCCCACTCCTCCTCTGCATGCACTCAGGCTCTGCTCAGGGGAAATGAGGAGCTCGTCTGCCAGACGTTAAATGTACAAACTAGGATGCACAGACAGAGAGAAAAAAAAATGAGATGCAGGCTCTTTTTCTGTGGATGCAAAGCAGAAATAATGATCCTTTACGATGCATGAATATAGTCATTGGGGATGTGAGATGTGAAAAGGCTTATTTTATTGTGGTTAGTGTTGTCCACATCTTTAAGTCGATACTGGTCAGGCAGAGAGAGTCCAAATGTAACTTTTGGTTTGTCTCTTAGGAAATCAACATGGTTTTTTGAACATCTCACAAATAGAATAACATCATAAACAGAAATTATAGACACAACAACAAGTGAGACTTTAGTTAAAAAAAAATATTAAGTTCTGATATAACTTGAACACTCATACACTGATCAGGCATAACATTATGACCACCTTCCTAACAGTGCATAGATCTCCCTTGTGCCGACTCATCAGAGTATGGACAAAAACCTTCTGAGAAGGTCCTGTGGTGTCTAGAGGCAGAATATACTTAGTGGGGGTCCTTTGGGTCCTATAGGTTGAGGGGAGGGGTCATAGATAGTTGATCAGTTTGGGATATAGTTAAGTTGGAGGCCAGGTCAACACCTTGTGCTGTTCTTCATGTTTTTTGAGTTTTTCCTAAACAGTTTTTGTGTCTGTGTCAGGTTGCATTCTGCTGGGGATGTCTGCTCCCATCAAGGAGTGTCGTTGCTATGGGGTGGGGGGTCCTGGTCTGGTATAGGTGGGTGCTACATGTGTAAGTAACATCAACATGAATGAATGTCAGGTCCAAAAGTTTCCCAGCAGAACACTGAATTGTCACAAGATGGTTTTATTCACTTCTCCCCGTCAGTGGTCGTAATGTTGTGGCTGATCCATGTGTGTGTCTACAGACTCATTTACAATTAAAACCTCACATTACTGAACAGAACAGCCACTGTACATAAAAGGTAAGATCGCCCCTTAGAAAAAAACAACCTTTAGTGACTGACTTCATTTCATTAACAGGTAGCTTTGTCCGTTATCCGTCGACATCTGCGATACCGCACCGCGGCTGGGAGACAGATGCTTTTTATGGAGGCAGCCAACAGGCGTTTTTAATCACGGTGCTGAATGCGTAATAGCTTGCACGTGTCAGACCTTTCGCTGCTATAATTATGTGTCTAGCATGACTCGCTAGCTTCCTCCATTTATCCAACAATGAAGAGAGCAACACCAGCCGGGTTTATTGTTGTGGCAACAAAGCGTGCAATAGCTCAGTGACTGCGCGCTGAAGTCACCCCACGCCAGAGTCCAGGGCACAGCCCTTTTTAGAGTTTAAACCCAGCTCCTTTTGTTTCATCCACATTAGAGCGCTTTCTGTTGAGTTTCCAATGATGCACTGCATGACTGTTCAACATTGTTTGAAACCTGTTCATCAAGCATCTAAAGCTCTTTGGGATTTGATACAACAAGACGATGTTGACCATTTGTTGGGGCTTCAGTTAACATCTGTGACTCTGGTTTTTCCGTTTTGGCTGAATTTTACTAAGTATCAGATCAGAAAGGCCATCGGTGGGATCGAACATTACTAGATGCCAGCTTTGTGTGATGTTTTTTTTTTTTGCTTTTCCTAGTTTCCAAGCCAACCAGCAAATCGATGTTTCATGTTTCCCTTTCTCAATAATAAGTACAGAGTGCTGCCACCTGCTGGTATGGAGAGTTATGTGCTTTCATGCCGGTGGCTGTTGCTTGTTGTCTTAGCAGCGTTTTCACACAGCTTCAGTTCAGTTCTTTGATAAAGGTTTTGGTCTTTTAAAGACATCTCTGTGCACATGAGCTGACAAAACATCATTTACATTATGCAGCTGGAAACTTTCCTAGTTTTTGCTCAAAATACCTCCAACAACAAGCGGTGAAAGAAGCGTTTATAGGGTTTGACTTTCCATGATAAGGTAAATTTGTCTGTTTACTTTACTATCAGCTATCAGTTCTTTTTATGACATGATATAACGCACATGTCACATCAGAATGCTGAGGCATTTCATTGGCCATATTTTGTAAATGTTTGGTTGTTTGGGGTAAACTTTGTGTGTCAGGACCCTGTCTCGTTTTTTTCTATCAGTGACTAATTGCTGGTTGAACGGACTCGGTGTCGAACGAAATGAAAAGCGGTGCCTCCTGTCATCTGCACAGAATATCAAAATCTCAGCTTTTCCCTTGAACCAGAGGCTACAATGGAGGACAAAGATGGACAGAAATGAAGGTGAGTAAAGTTCCCCTCCTCCACCGGCGAGTAAACAAAGATGCTGCGAAGAAGTGGCTACGTGTAATTTCTGGAAAGTGTGACACGTGAAATGGAGACAGATAGCTGCACTCAGCCGCTGTGAAGGAATCAAACCGCTGTTTTCTGGCTCTTTGTGAATAGGAAGCATATTGCACACAGTTGTCACACCTTCCCTTTGACCGTTTTCTTTTTTTTGTGTGGCAGTTTTCTTTCTTTTTTTTTTTTAAATTACCCCCTGGGCATGCTGCTGTCTCCAAAGCCTTTGAAAAAAGCTTTTATTTTGGCATTTGATTCCCTGCTCTCCTTTACTTTCAATGTGTCTGTGCGTTTTTTTTTCTTCTTCTTCTTTTCTTCTCTTTCATGCAGAGCACCTTGGCTGCTGAGGTGGGGAGCGGGGTGGGGGTGGGGGGGGTGTTGGAGGAGTCCACAGTTACTCAATGGGAGAGGAGAGGAGAGGAGAGGAGAGGAGAGGAGAGAGGAGGCAACGAGGAGACAATGAGACACTGGGACTGGGGAGCATGTAAAGGAAACGAGGAGACGAAAGGAAACATGGGGATGAAATGAAAGGGACAAAGCAAGGCAAAAAAAATGCAGAAAAAAGAAGAGGAGACGCATCAAGAGAGAAGATGAGACGGAGGGAAGACAGAAAAAAAGAAGAGCAAAAAAAAATAGACTGAAGAGTGAAAAGAGATGAAAAAAAGAAATGGATGGATGGGAGAGTGAAGAAGAAGAAGAAGAAAAAAGAGAGGACAGGAGGAGGATGAGAAGCCAGTCGTTCTTTACCCGAGGGGGGGGGGCACAGCGGGGGAGTGTGTGTAAGTGTGTGTGTGTGTGTGTGTGGGTGTGGGTGTGTGTGTGTGTGTGTGGGTGGGGGGGGGAGGGAGAGATGGGGGGGCTCCTCATCCCTCTCTCCTCCAACTGAGCCTCCTTCTTCAAGGTCAGCCACACACACATGTACATGCACACACACACACACACACACACACACACACAAGCAGGCAGGCAGGTTGGCAGACATGGTAGCAACACACACACACACGCACACATGCACACACACCAACGCACACATTTAGTGGAGCTCAAGTAGAAAAGACGCCTTCTGCCCGCTTTTTTCTCTCTGACTCCGTGTACCAACCAGCCAAGTCTCAGTCAACCATCTGGAGATAAAAACATTCTTCCCACACACACACAGAGACACACACACACACACACACACAATCACAGACACGCACTGTGTGTTTATGATAATCGACCAAATGCCTCTATTGATTCTTCCTCTCCCTGCGTCTATGTGCGTCTGTGTGCGCATGTGATATCAGTTTTATTTGAGAGCGATTCTTTAAAGCGTTCGCTTCCATTGATCCCAGTACGTCAGAAACTATTTCTGCTTGATCTTTCATTTAATTCCAAAACGCATAAAATGGCACGACCCAAAAAAAAAAAAATAAACAAATAAAATGCACATGTGCTGGGATCATGCCGGAGAGGTACGCTTACGCCTCTTTTTTTTTGTTCGTTTCTTTTCTTTTTTCTTGTGCAAGTGTCAGAATCACTTGGAGTGTTTGTGAAGCTGAGCAGCGGGGGTTTGAATCTAACGGAAATTTAAAACAAAAATGAAACCTTGTGTGCGCCTAAAGCACACAACACTAACCCAGTGATGGCGAGCATGGAAAATATCAAACGAGGACAGGTTGTGGATATTAGTTTGGCAATGATATGATTTTTCTTTAATATCTCCCTGCTGTGATCCTTTTTGGTATATTCGCAACTAGTCATAGAAATGCACTGTGCACATTATGAGCCTTTTTAATAATTTAATTTAATCTTTTTAATATTTTCCAGCTCTCTTTGAGCGCATGTTTTTCAAAAGCCTTGAAAATCTTCTGCTTTGAGCACCCGCTGAATGGCTTCCCCTCCACAATGGATGAGAAGCGGCGCAGACGTCTTTATTTGCGAAGGCCGCCCTCCAAAGAAAATCGTACAGTTTCAGAGAATGCCCCCGAAAATGACGGTTACGTCTCAGAGCGGAGCCTTCAGTCAAGACGAAACAGATTGAAAGCGCTGGACGCACACAGACGGGCAAAGACAGCGCGCCCTTTTTGCGTAAGTGTGTGTGTATTTCGAACAACAGCACGTGACAACCTGGCTGATTCGCGGGGACACACTCCACTGATGCATAAAACACGGATCCACTTTTCAAAGGGGCGAGTAACCGAGTTAAACTCTGATCGTCCTCCAGCCTGTCACACTTGTAAACACCCGGCTAGATTTACGCTATTTGACAAGTGCATCAGATGTGCTGCGGTTGAAAGGGATTGTGTTTTGCTTGCGTGGGAGACGTTTGGGGTTTGCGTGTCAGGAGTCTGTGCACGACACGGTGTAAAAGGATGCAGAATGACCGAGGATTACGGCGTGCCTGCACAGTTGCATTTATCGTTGCGGGCGTATGTTTATGAGGGAGAAGGAGTTCATCCAGTGTGTGAAGTCAGTTTTAGTTGTATTTTAAAGGAACGCATCAGCTTACTTTTAGTTTTTGAACGCTACGTTTACATATTTCATATAATAGGGCGACATAACCAATTCGCTTTTTTTTTTTGGCTACGCTAATTAGCCGGTGTCTTTTAGTGTCGTACTTCCCTTCTTGGGCAGAGGGGTAAGTGTAGGTTGAAGTCTAGTTGCATGTCCCATCACTTATTACCTGCTGCTGTTGGCTAGGCTAGTTAGCTGGTGTCTTCTTGTTGGTTGCTAGCTGGTAGCTAACTTCTAGCCTGCTAGTCTGGGCTTCTAAATGTGTTTCACCTCGGATCTTAACACAAGGGATTCTAACATCTTATCCTGTGTATTAATGAATGTGTTGCTGATCCTCTAAACCAGGGTTCCCCAAACTTTTTTCAATGTGCACCACATCAGCTTGTGTCGACGAATGTTATATTCTTTGAACACCGACACTGTATCTTTGCAGATTTGACACACTCAAGCCCCAAGTGGCCACTCAATGAACTGCAGCTTTTGGGCTTCGTCACTCAGACCCGGATGTTGACGTCTGTGTGAAAACGTCAAAAGTCTCCAGAAGTAACAAAAAGGTTGCTTGATTTGTCACTAGTCGCTTTTTGGGGGGAAAAAGTCGCTAGAGGGGTCTGAATACTCGCTAAATATAGCAACAAAGTCGCAAAATTGGCTCGGTCACGAGCAAAGTCACGTCAGAATATACCATTATGTGAGGGGTGAAGATGAGCATCGTTTATAAATATGATTAAAATATTATATTATAATATTATTATAATAATAATATAAAATAATATTATATTATTGTATATATTAAAACGTAATTAGAATTTAAACCTTTAAATGCGGATATGTAATAAGAATTGGTGAAGTTTAGAGGGATTGTCTGGGATCATTAAGGGGCCACTCCAATTGCTTTGGCAGACCAGGTCTGACCCAGGGGCTGAAGTCTGGGCTCCCCGGGTCTAAGCCCTAGAAATGCGCAAAACCTAAATTTTGCAATGAAAAACTGGTAATGGAAACACCTAAATTTCATAAAAACCTCTCAATTGTCGCTAAAACTTTACATTACACTACAGAATTATGGAATAAATCGAGACTTTACGAGAGTTACAGCTCATTTGCAAAACACCTTTCAATGGAAACACGCACAAAGTGCACTGTGTTTAACCACAATTTTAGAAATATTGTTTTTATTTTGCAAAAAACTGTAATGGAAACGCAGCTACTAAGAGATTGTTGAGAAAAGTTCTTGGAATAAAGTAAGAACCAAAGGGCGTCCATCTCCATCTATGAATAATTTTATATTTGTTGACATTTAATTAACATTCAAATTAAATCTCAAGGTTTTTTTTTACTCTGATAGTGTTTAACTGACCACTGTTTAAGTTTTTGTTATTGCAGGCTCCTTGGGACCCTTTGAAGGATTCATTTGAAATACACCACCAGATGTTGTCCAAACTTTTGACTGGTAATATATAATTTTACAAAATGTGCTTATGGGTTGTTTTGTTAAAAACTGCCTAGTCTAATCTTGTCCACATCTGTTCCCTTGAACCCTACTTAAGTGGTTATTATTGTAACCATGGCCACAGGTTTCTCCTGAACGTACCCATTTAACTTAAGTATCTAAACCTAATAAACCTCTAGAAAATAGTTTCATTTTTGCCATTGCTTTTGAGGACCCTGACAAAAAAAAAGCTTAAATTTTCTGTTTGTTCCTCTCAATCTTGTCCATGATTGGTCCCTTGGACCTTAACAAAGTGGTTATTATTGTAACCGTGCTTATGAATTACCCCCATCCATAACCTTGATGTTTTTATTTCTAAACCCAATCAAATTTTAGCTGCACCAGGAAAAAAAAAAAAAAACGGACTAATTTCAGGAGATGGAATTATTTTGTCAAAACTGTCCAGAAACTCTTAATGCATTCTTCTTTAAATGTTATTATTTGACCCATGAAAGCCAGAGAGGTCACATTATATTCAGTCTCATGTTCTGAGCACCAGAACATAGTGGTAGTATCTGCCACAAAGCCTGGAGATGGAGGTGGATGAATGGGTCAGTCAAACTTTCTATACCAACAGTCAGTGTTTTGGTTTTTCTAATTATGTCGATTATTTTTCCATTGAACCCAGAGAAAGTGGTTATTGTTGTAACCATGGTTCTTAACCTCCTGAGACCTGAGCTTCTATTTGTTACGTGTTGTTAATTTCTCCAAGGACCCAAGAATTTTAAAAACTAAGCATCACATTTAATCTCATTGTCCTCAAACGGATACTAACCAGTTAGCGACGCTGTAGCTTGGTACTACTGATAGAATATGTTAAATTTTCATGTCATATCAAACTAGAGAAGTTTCAACCATAAAAATAAAATAAAGATTTTCCTGAAATCATGCTATAATTTTTTACACCGACTAGTGTATTGACCCTTTGGTACCACTAAATGCAAAACAAACGCATCCACTTATGAGGACAATGGGTCTAAATGAAGCAAAATAAGCTAATGTCCACATATGAGGACGCAGAGTCTCAGGAGGTTAATGCCCACAAACCATACTCATATAGATTATGTGTTGGAAACCAAATTAAACTTGAACCACAGAAGAAAATATTTTCATTTCCATTTATTTCTTTTTTTTATTATTATTTCTATTTGCAACCCATTCAGATGACACTATACTCTCAGTAGGTCACTAGATCATGAACATGTACAGTCTGTGCTTCACATTTTGTCGTTGTATTTTGACATTTTGTTGTAGCTTGTCCAAGAAGCATTTGGCATTATTTTTTAAAAATGTGTCTGACCTTGCCTTCTGGAAGTCTGTACTTCACATTTACTCTCGTCTCCTGAGCACTGCTCACATTTGGTTTCGGGACCCGTCCAGAGAACATGTGGCTTCTGTTGACTTCCTCCAGTGCACTAGGGCTACAAGTCTAACATCCAACATCTTCAAGTCTCTCTTGAAGTGGATCTCTAATGGAGGGATTAATGCCTTCCAAGGGGGATTTATGTGAGTATTACTTGGCGGAGAATGGTGTCTAATGCAGTCAAACTAAAATTAGGTGTATCAGTGAGGAATAATGAACCAACCATTCAGCGACGTAATCACTTTATTTCTCCCCTTATGTATTTATATTCTCTTGTTTGCACGTTTGAGATAATCTGTATCTATTTTCATTGAATGTTTCAGATATACTGTACATATTTCAGGTTACAATATCACATTTAAACAGTGGAATAAAAATACTGCTTTTTTTTTTTTTTTTTTTTTTTTACTTATAAAAAATATAGTTATATTTAACATATAACTAAGTGAATCCTGACTGTTCATACGATTCAACTAAAAATCACCAGTGCTGAAACCACTAATGGGACGTGGGCTTCCACCCCCTCTTGTAAAATATTCCTCCTCTCCCTTTTGGGTTAAAATTGCCTCCCCTCCATTTATTTATTTATTTATTTATTTTATATAACTGGCTACAAATTCACTGCCGTTCATTACCCAGACAGGGTCAATTCCCCAAACAATGTGTTTGGTGCCACAATAAAAAGGGTGTATTTTATGGCGTGTAGCAGTAAAATGCTATTAAACAGATAAAACACCGGCAACGAGCATCAAGAGGATTATAAAAGGAATTGCCTTGATAAACCCCACATATCTGCGTGATGACACACCGGCGATGCTCCTCTCTCCATTTGCCGAGGAGGAGGAGGTGGAGGAGGAGGAGGGGAAGCTGAGACTTGAGGAGCACATGGCCGGTGAGATTGCAAAGCTCTACAGCGCCACCATGAGGATGAGTGCAGGCTGGTTAAAAGCAGGCTGCCTGTTTATCCTGGATCAAGTTCCATGAAGGGGGAAAAAGGAAACCCAGTGAGATAACATGAGATATTTTGTAGCCACAGGCCTGAAAAGGAGAAGAACGATGCACAAAAAGCCTTTAAATCAAATGATGACTCTGCAACATTTTCAGGAGTTTTCGCATCACTTCTTGTGGACTCCATCTTCTTTCAGACACATTATTTTTCGTTGTACTGCTTTCTGTTTTTCTACACAACAGTAACACGTCAAACACTGAGGGACATATGCACTGAGGGAAAATTCTGCATATATCTACATGTGTTTTAAATGTGTGGTAAAACTGTCACTAGTTCAAATGAGCCATCGTATTTCTTCGTCTGTGTGACGGACTTAATTAAGTGTCACACCCCGAGACGCGCTGCTTAAAATTCTAACCCAGCGTTGGGTAGTAAAACTGGATGCGTCTCCTCCAAGTCCCACGTCTGAAGCAATAAAGCTCTGACATCCTCATTAGCATATAGATGCATGCGTGAAATAATCCTTGCCATTAGGTTTTTAAGTACTTAAACATGCCTTTTGGTTTATGTCTTCGCAACTTTTAATAATATTTCTCACTTGGAAGGTTTTTCAGTATTCAGGAAAAACCTGCAGCCCTCCCTACAGCTGGTCTCATGCTCCCCTCTTGTGGTTAACGTGAGAATGGCTGCAACAAAATGGACCCTTTTTGCAGGGACTGTATTCGTTGAGGAAAGTAAGGCAGGCCTCATCCTCACAACTTTCTATAGAAGGCTGGTGGAGAGTGATAAACTGTGGATCTGAAATCAAGATTGATTGACTGCACAGAACTTTTGTCAGCCCTGGTTGATTTAAATGTTCTCTATAAATGACTTAAATCATTTATGCATTTAACTCTTTTATCTAAATCTGCACAGGTTCTAGAGAGAAAAGCCATTTTAAACCATCTGCATTACAGCTGCATGTATGTCAACATTACAATGAAACTTGATTTGATTTGAGCACTTTTAATTGATAAACCATGATAGTTGACCCACTTCTGGTGAGGTGTTTTGCACTGTCATGTCAAAGCAAGAAGTTTCCAAAGATACAACATGATGACAAGAGTGTGAACGTGAACGTGAGCGTGAATCCACACTGATGGATCTGACCCGTCACCTCTGTCATCAAGGACGAGCTCGGGTACGTCACTTAAGGACAAATTTGAGAAGCACTACTTTAACATTTTCATTTTCTTGTCACACGTGGTTCATTTTGTTGCAGAGCAGGTATTCAGGAGTAATGAAGTACTTCTGCATTGTCATGCTGGTACTTTGGGCGAACTCCGTATTTCAGTCCTAAACTACACTACTGGTCAAAACTTTAGTCCAAGCTAAACCAGAACTATCTCAGGATAAAACAAGATGGGAAGCTTGAAAATGTGGAGTGGACCATGGCCCAGTCTCTAGACTTTAACCCCATGGAGCTGGTTTGTGATGAACTGGACAGAAGAGTGAAAGCAAAGCTCCCTACAAACAAGTGCCACACATTTCTGGGAACTTCTGCAGCATAAGTGGGAAGAAAAATATTTGATTTATTTGGTCATTTCAGAGTAAAATGAGACATTAAACTGTATGCATTTCAACAAAAAAAGAAATAAATATTGGATTGGTATAAAACTTTTGACCAGTTGTTATATGTGCAGGAGCAGGGTCACACTTTGTTGTTTTCTTTTTAATCTGCCTTTAATTTTCCAGAAGATACATCTGGACAAATAAGGGCTCTGAGATTCGCCTGCAAGACAATTTCCTGATGTAATCTAGTCACAGAAAAAGTTTACATTTCTGGTTATGAGATAAGTGATTTATCTTGTAAAGCAGAAAATCAAGAATAGAGGTCTTATTCATCTCTGAAAGCAGCAGCCAAAATGCAGAACTGCAAAGGCCTGGGAGTAGGACTTTTCAAGGCATCACATAGAGAGAAGTCTATGCTCTGTTAGATAATATGTGTTCACATCAGTTTGATTCCGTAATAATATTTAAAAGTTCCCTTAAAAAAAATCACCATCTCCGCAGAAGAGTTGATGGAGATTACACAGACCTCATCATGAGATGTTTTACGGGACTATATTTCACATTTCCTGCTTGACTTTATTCATTTATAGAGCATTATATTCAAGTACTGATAAAAAAAAGATTATATATGTATATTATGTGACAGATGAACAAAACGACCCTTATATTCTAGTTAATATGCCAGCCTTTATGAGCACACATTTAGAGAACAGATTATTTTTGGTCTTTTATATAATTTATTAAACTACATATAAACCGCTTATTGTCTCATTTTGTCATTTTGCCAAACGCTTCACGGGGCAGGAGGGGGTCGTAAGGATCCGCTTCCCCTCGGTATTTTCCGGGCTTTTCCGGCCGCCGCTCGTTCGCGTTCGGCCGGTGTCGCCATCTGCTTTCTCGTCCTTCTCCAATCTCCGTGTTGTTGTTCCCGGTGACGCGGCGGAGGTGTAGCCTGACGCGGGCTCTTACGTGTCGGCCAGAATAAAAGTGGAGCTCCGGAGGCCCGGGAGTGACGAGGGGAGTCTGTACCGGTAAGGAGGATGCGGTGTCCGGGGCTCAGAGAGACGATACGCGGCCGTAGAAAGTGTCGGTCTGGTCGGGTTCGGCCCGAAGGAAACAAAGAGATCATGGCGCCGCGGTGTGTTTGTAGCAGGATGGAGGGAGGGGAGGCTGCGGCTGTTTGCGGAGAAACACGGGCAAATGTGCGGCTTTGACGCTGAGCCATGAGGGGCAGTTTGCGCGTTAACACACCGGGGCTTTAGCCTTGTTAATAAGCCCAGATGTCAAACGGTGCTTTTACAGACAAGATAATCATGCGTAAAATTTGCGCTGTTTTCCCCCGTAAAGGCGCACCTATAGCACCATGTCTATAGATATATATATTCCATTCATCACTGTAACTTTCACGACTTAATTCAGATTTCTTTATCAGCTAATGTCAACGCAGCCTCGTGGTTATTATCTATTAATATGTGAATAGTGGGGGGTTGTTGCAGGCCGTGGGGTTTGGTTGAAAACTGAACTCGGGCCTGTGGAGTTTACGCACAAACCGACGATGTGTTTGGGGAGTTTTAATCGTGGTTTCATCTTCTGGGATGTGACCGCGTTGAGGGGGGCGTTGCCCGGCCATGTGGCTCCGCTGTCACACACACACACACACACGAACACACACAGGGAGAGGGCGTCTGAGTGATATTTGAAAAGCAGAGGGAGAAATGCGTAAAGCCAATCATGCTGCTGGAGAGAAGCTACGCACAGTGTGAGATCACGGAGTGAACGACACGTCCCGGATCAACAGTCAGAGCCTCGTGCTGAATTAAAACTCAAAGAAGTCCAGTTACTAAAATTTCTTCCCAGGCAAGGTCCGAATATTATAATGTCGCTCGATACAGTGCGTCCTCATGCAAATAAAATCAACCACTGTACGTGTATTTATATATCTTTTCTTCTGGGAATATACTTTTAATAAACCAGTAAGTCTGAACTTGTGTGGCACTCCAGTGGAAATACTATAGTTGTCTTTATACATTTTAAGTAACAGACATCTGAGACTGAATAAAATAAATAAATAAGAAGTGCAACTTTGAGCAGCCTGAACTTCACCTTACACTCGTTTTATTATCATTAGGTGATAAACATCACAGATGCCGTCACAGAACAAAATGTCAAAGCACCGCTTAGAAAAAAAAACACAGAATAAATAACCAAGGTGTGTGATTGTGTGAACTCTGAGCCTTTTGTTCAAATATAGTAAAATTATTAGAATTAGAATTGAAAAACTTTTATTTTATTTCAACAATGGGGAAATTGCAGTTTGCAACATCATAAAAAAAGAAAAATAACAAGAGTAAAGAGAAACTGAAACTGCATAAAAGATAAAATAGAATAAAAAATATATGAGTATCTTCATATATACAAAAAGTGTTAAATTGCACAAATAATGATTGTTGGATATGGCACAAATATAAACGTGCAGAGCTTTTGAGCTGCTCCCTTTCTCCTCTCTCCTTTTCTCCTCTCCTGCCTCCCTTTTTAGCCTCCTTTCCTAGTGAGATAAATGGGCAAGTAAGAGAGTGGCTGGATCCCCTGGAACCTGAATAACAGCTAAGATGGTCAGAAGAGGAGAAGATTCCCCGTGTTATTTTGGTTCAATTAAATCTGTCTTGTATTTATTCGAGGTCCAAAAATTCAAGCTATGAGATGACCAAATGTCCCACATTTCTGGGACATTCCCTGTTTTGGATGACCTGTCCCCTGGCTACAAATGTCCCCAATTTTAGCTTTTTATGAATGAGAAAAAAAAGTTGCGCCTAGACTACAATTATTACAGCAGCTGGTCATGCTACTATTGACGTTACAGACATAGCAGTTTAAATATGTTTAAATATGAATAAATATGTCAAAATAAATTATATATAATATAATATTTACTCATCATCACAGTAAAATAGTCCATCCTTAGTCAATCTGCTGCTTTAATTCTTCTCTGATCCAGTAGAAAATGTTGTGAACACAAAACTCGCTGTAATAGTCTGAATCCTGACGCTCTGGTGCGCTGTGTTAAGATGCTACAGTGTTAAGGTTTTCAGTCTCTTCTCATCGACATATTTACATAAAGGGCGTCATCGATCGAGTTAACGTACACAGCGCTCAATCCAACATCCTCCCAGAAGAACACTTTAATTAACTTAAAAACAAAGTCAAATATTTATGTCTTCTCTTTAGAAGACTTCCCGGGTTGTTCTTAACAGAGGAAGCCACATGTTTGCTGGTTTATTATTGCAATTTTTCCAGTCACTCAAAAGCAACCGGCTGCACTATTGATAAACCCTTTAGAATAGGAATCTCTTCTAAACTAAGGAGCCAGTTTGAGTATCAAAACTGACTTAATTCTGGTGCAGTAGAACAGAGAATGTTGTAATTCCTTTTGGTTGCACAGATGAAATTAGACCCATGATTGACCTCTTTCCCACATCCTGTATCAAGTGTCATTAATGGGAAATAAACCGTGCAGAAAAAGCTGTACTTGTCCAGAATACTAGAGCCAGAGATCAGATAATTGCATTACAAGTGCATTATTGTTACCAAAATGCAGCAAAAGTAACATAAATCCATTAAACGAGTGCGTTTCCACTCGAGCTCTCACTGTAAAAACCGTTCTGCACACACAGTGCTGTCAGTTTAACACTGTGAGCGGCACCCGGCCCAGGTTAGGAATGAAGAAACTAACATTATCATTTGTTAACGTGTTTGTAGAGCTCCGCTAACGACAGATGCAGCTGTTCTCACGCAACGATTCCGGATGTGAACATCATAATTACACGTTGTTCATGTAAATTGAGCAGCTGAAAGTCTCATCTTGGATTCTGTGTACAGATGTGGATGTCTGTCAGTGAGCTGTGTGTGTGTGTGTGTGTGTGTGTTGCTCTGTTTGCGCGTCGGCTTTTCGTCGTCCCTGTTCAGTTGGAAAACAAATGTCACCATGTGCTGCAGAACCTCTTCTTGCTGGAGGGCGTACGTACTGGTGTCCTCCTTTTCTTGCACAAACAGATCATCCAAACAAACCAGTGAACACTTTATCACCACCACCACACCTTATTTTGGGCTTCAGGGTGCGTTCGTCTGCTGTGTATTCAGCGTTAATACCTGTAAGTACAATGCAGCCTCCGGAGTGGTTGCATTCAAACTAATATCCCCCTAATAATCTGAATCATTGATCAGTCAGTCCAGTGCATAAGTACGAGAACTAATCGCACTTATCGCACGCGATAAGTCACAGATTTAAAAGGCCCTGAACATCTGGTTTGAAATAGACCTGTGAATATTTGGACCTGAACTTTTCCAAGCAGAGAGAGAAGGGGTAATTGTCCAAAAATCAACAGCTGGAAACTCAGGACGTGTCACTTTTCCAGCACTTTGTATTTCACACCGTCACACGTTGACTCATGTGATAATTATGATGCTTCACTGAATCAGAGCTGGTAAAGAGACAGTCTGAACCCACCTTAGCATTAATCAGAACTGTAGGACATTACAGCAAGATCTTCCTTTAGATCAGAGGGGAATAAGTCAGATTACTGTATAAGGAAGTGGGACTGTTACTCACAGTTTAGGCTTCTGTGTAAAGTTGACGCAGAGGCTACAGTTGCTGTGTTTCCATGACTTCTGGAAATAACAAAACAAAATACCGCAATAAAAAACTGGTTGTGAAAGCTTATCACAAAAGTGTAATGGAAACAGTTTTTGGCATTTCCCCATCAGCAGAGAATATCAGAGTTACAGCTCATTCGTATTTGCAACTGCAATTGTACTTTATAGAAATTTCAGAAATATCACCTTTATTCTGCAAAAAACTGTAACTGAAACGCAGCTAGTTTCTTTTAATCTGGTCCACATCTGTTCCCTTGAACCCTTCCAAAGTGGTTATTACTGTAACCATGGCCACAGATTTCTCCTGGACATGCATACATGTAGTTTAAGTGTCTAAACCTAATCAACCTCTAGAAAATAGTTTTATTTTTGCAACTGCTTTTGACGGCCCTGAAAAAAGAAGCTTAAACAGACACCTATGCAGAACCTACATAGAGCCACAGTGACGCAGAACGCAAGAGCTGTGATTGGTCCACTGGGTAATAGCATGTTTCCACTCATACAGTATTTCCAGCAGCTTTTCTATCTCCCCAATTTTCAAATTGATTGTTGTGGACCAAAAAAGAATCTGTAAGGTTAGGAGAGGATGTTTGGAGATACACCTTTAGTGAAGCAGGAAGTAAAAAGTGAAGCAAGAAGTAGAAACAAAAATTTTATATTAATTAATTAAAACGACACAGTGCCATCTAGTGTTTGGGTGGTGTTTTTACACAGCTAGTGGTAGAAGTATATATGTCCAGAGTTGGCCAGGTGCGTAGGTTACTTCATCTAAGTCTGGCAGTACTCTAAAAGCACCTTTAAAGTTGATTTACTCTGCATACAGAACATTTAACTTCTAGTTTGGTACTTTTAATTACCAGTTACCCAGAATAGTACATTTATTAAAGGTAGCTGATAAACAACCTCATAGAAATCACCATAGAACAACATTGAGAGACTGTTAAGAAAAGTTCTTGGAATAAATTAAGAACCATTTGTTTTATTTAGATATTTAATATTTTGTTACTCTTTAGAAAAGGCTTTGAAGGTTTCATTTGGAATATAACTTTTCTTAAGGGTCGTGCGTTGGTTTGACTTTTTCTCATGGCGTCAAATGAACTAAAGAGGATCCTGATCACGCAGATGTTGTGTCTCCAGCCGTACTAAAGTTAAATCACGACACCTTCTCTTCTAATTCTCAGCTCAACCAATGAAGATGGAGTCAGCAACCGAGGCTCAGCAGGGGGCGGAGACTGCTGTGACGGAGACAGAGAGTCAGCAGATTACCCAGGCACAGATCGCTACTTTGGCCCAGGTGACACATGATGTTGACACTTTTACCCAGTACCATCTATACCCAGCTCAGGTTTGGAATAATTAACAAAATAAGGAAAGAAGAAGAAAAAAAAAACGTGTTAATGTCATTTTATACCGACGCGTGGCAGACGGAGCAGTGATATCTCTTCTGAATTTTAGGTATCCATGACAACAGGGCACGCCTCAGCGACGGGTCCCACGGTAACGCTGGTACAGCTTCCCAACGGACAGACGGTTCAGGTGCACGGCGTCATCCAGGCTGCTCAGCCGTCTGTCATCCAGTCCCCACAGGTCCAGGCAGTGCAGGTGAAACACACACACTCGCAACACATACACTCACTTCCAGCGTTTGGTGCGTCTATTGTTCGGGCACAAAATAAAGTCAAATGTTTGATTGTTCTGTTCCAGATTTCCACCATAGCAGAAAGCGAAGATTCACAGGAGTCAGTAGACAGCGTGACCGACACTCAGAAGCGCAGGGAGATACTTTCACGACGCCCCTCGTACAGGTAATCAGCGTGGAAGGCTGCCAAGAAAATCAGGGTAGCCCATTAGTAAATGAAAAAGGTGAGGTGGGACAACACAGTCATGTCATTCTAGGCCACACATGTGAGTTTATTAATGATATTTTACACAAGGCCCAGTATTTTTATACTCATTTACATTGAATCTAATCTGATGTCTGACAATGAGGATTTGCTAAATGTGATCTTTGTCTCCTGTGACAAACCTCAGCTCATGAAATTATTGTAACCCACTGAGGTTTATTCAGTAAATCTCACGGTCACTCGTCCCAACAGGAAAATCTTGAATGACCTTTCGTCCGACGCACCGGCTGTTCCTCGTATCGAGGAGGAAAAGGCTGAGGAGGACTCGTCTGCCGCCGCCGCCACGCCCGCCATCACCACCGTTACCGTCCCGACACCCATCTACCAGACCAGCAGTGGACAATACAGTACGTGATAGCTGGCTCAGTGGAGGCTACAGGTTTATCTAATTCCAGGGTTTCCACAGAGTCTTAAAAAAGTCTGAAATGTCATAATCCCAATTTAAGGCCTTAAAAAGTCTTAAATACAAGCATATTTTGCATTATATGTCTTAAATTACATTTGGTCAAGTCTTTTTTATTTTGAAAGTAATTCTGGGTCTTTTATATTCCTTATTTCTTTGTACTTTGTGTAGGTCTTACATTTAACCCATAATGGTCTTTAAAAAAGTCTTAAAATTCACTTGTTGAAACCTGCAGAGACCCTGAATTCAAACATTTAGTCTTGTTAACTTCATTTGTTTCATTTATCAATCCTGGTTGAATGCTGTAGTGCTAAAAAGCTCTAAAAACACAGTCATATGAGATTTTATTCCCTACTTTCCTGACTTTTTATTTTGCTGATGTGGACAAATCCTCCTGTATTACTTACTTACTTACTTAAAACAAAGAGAACATGTAGGACATGTAGGATACGTGCTTTAAAAGATAGTTGAAAGTCATTTTGTGTGACAAGCTTGTAAGTAAAGCGAGACAAATAAGAGCTAAAGGAGAGATATAATTCTCAGGTGTCAGTAGAGACCATTTCGGTTTGGTTTACTGACAACAGTGAATATTGTAAATATATTGGTAAAAATAGGATTAAACAGGCAACGATAAAAACATAACAATATATTATATGTAATATTTTTATTATTAACATTATAACCAGGAGGATCCAAAGCACAAAATAATAAATGTCCATACCGTGATTTGAATTAAACTAATTCCTAACATTTTTCCTTCATTATTTCTCTTATTCTTCTTCCCTTTTCACCTCATTGCCATTTGTCCATCTCACCAAACACATAGTTGCAATCACACAAGGTGGGGCCATCCAGCTGGCTAACAACGGTACAGATGGAGTCCAGGGCCTTCAGACTCTGACCATGACCAATGCAGCTGCAGCCGCCCAGCCTGGAGCCACCATCCTGCAGTACGCACAGACCAGCGACGGCCAGCAGATACTGGTCCCCAGTAACCAGGTGGTGGTCCAAGGTGAGAAGATGGGATTATTGTCTTTGAGTGAGTGAAGCATGGATCAAGGTTATTAATACATCAATTTTAACATCTATTTGTGACAACTTTTCTTACTTAGCTACCTCTGGTGACGTCCAGGCCTATCAGATCCGAGCGGCCCCGGCCAGCACCATCGCCCCTGGAGTAGTCATGGCCTCTTCACCCGCCCTCCCGACCCAGGGGGCCACCGAGGAGGTCACCAGAAAACGTGAGGTTCGCCTCATGAAGAACAGGTATGAACAAAGTAGAGTGTATATTAGAGATTGACCGATATGGATGTTTTAGGGCAGATACCGTTTTTTTTTTTTCACATCAGCCTTGGCTGATGGCCGATACAGTACTGCTTTTTCTCCCTCCATTTAAATGATAAAAATGGCGTAATTTCACCAAAAACAAACATTTATTGGTCTCAAAGATTATTTAACAGCATGCAAATACATACAAAATAAACACGTAAAAAGAGGTGGAGCACAAGCATTTTCCAGCTTCCAGCTGCAATACACACTTGGCTAGTGGGGGAGGGGCAATGTATGGGCTGCACAGGGCTGACTGTGGATAAAAATACACTACCGGTCAAAAGTTTTAGAACACGCAGTATCCCCTGGTATAGTTGTTAGGACTTCATACAGCATGGCAGTGATCCAAAACTTTAGTTCAAGCTCTATTAGAACTACCTCAGGATAAAAACAAGATGGAAACCTTGGAAACATGGAGTGGATCATGGCCCAGTCTCTAGACTTTAACCCCATGGAGCTGGTTTGTGATGAACTGGACAGAAGAGTGAAAGCAAATTACCCAACAGGTGACACACATTTCTAGGAACGTCTGCAGCAAAGTTGGGAAGAACTCTCTGTAAAATATTTGATTTCCATTTTAGAAAGAAAGAATGTCACAAGTGTGTTCACGTGTTAAATCAGCCAAAAGTGGTTACTGTGATGAGTTGAAAGTTTAAAATATATTTTGGGTTAAATATTGATTACATGATTTTTTTCTTGGTCTTAAAAAAAGAAAGAAATATTGGAGTGTTCTAAAACTTTTGACTGATAGTGTATTTGTGTGTATCACCGAATGCACCAATGTATCGGCCCATGCCGATACCAGTAAAAAGTCCAAATATCGGCCCAATATTACGACCGGCTGATATATCGGTCGATCTGTAGTGTACATGTTTAACATCAAATATACCTGCTGTCATCATCATTTTCACTTAATGATAAACCAGTCTGAAACATTGGAGAGGAAGTTTGATGTCAGACAAAAATTAATCAGGAGCCTCTGATTATTACAGTTAAATCTTTGCTTTAATTAATATTCATGCATCCAACAGCCGACATGGAAAAGTCCCAAATCCGCACGATAAATCCAATTGTGAGAAAGAAACAAAACCCCAAGTTGTGTCTGATCCTTCCTACAGAGAGGCAGCCCGTGAATGTCGCAGGAAGAAGAAGGAGTATGTTAAGTGTCTGGAGAACCGAGTGGCCGTCCTGGAGAACCAAAACAAGACACTAATTGAAGAACTTAAAGCCCTTAAAGACCTTTACTGCCATAAATCTGAGTAGTTCCTCTTCTGAACGTCAAACGGGGCCAAGTAGCATTTCAGTTTCTTTCAAATACTGCGACTGTTTTATTCTGCCTTTATTTTTTCTTCTTTTTGTTGTCACCCAATCTAACTCTGCTTAGATGACCTTATTCAGTAGGCTGTCGGGATGTTGAATTTAAAATGCACAAAGTTGTGTAATCCCACCCAGGTTTGATGATAAACATTGGGGAACTGAAACGTCATGGTTTAAAACAATCATTACAATGGTACAGTCAGCTGGTGACAGCACTTAATGTGATAAATGCGTCACACGCCTTCATCTGAAAGCCTGTGTCTTGTTGTTATGGTTTTGGCAAACATCCTTGTAAGTTAACTTCTCATTGTGGTCATGGTTGAGATGCTTCAAAAAGCACCACAGCTGAGTAACTCAGAGGAGACACTTGCTGCATTTCCATTAACCCTAGAAATGTGCAAAACCTAAATGTTGCAATAAAAAAACTGGTGATGGAAACGCCAACATTTCGAAAAAAACCTCTCAAATATCTCTAAAACATTTTTGCACTCTCATGAGGTGGTTTTTCAGATGTATCGATATAACAATGCGTTGCAAAAGTGCGGTAGAAGCACTTTTTCTTTTGCAATTCCCTGTCACCCCTGAGATGATGCATGGGGTCATGTGACCAGTTCATTTGAAGGCCATCCTCCCCAAAGTAAAGTCTCGCTCGATGAGAATTTAAGAGAATTGCCAAGAGCTCATTGGCAACCTTTTAATGGAAACACGTACAAAGCGCAATTGAGCTTTGTCGAAATTTCTAAGCTAGCTAAAATTACATAACTGGTCCAATAGAAGAAGACCAGTTTGGTGTCTGTCTTGCAGCCTTTTATTTCACAACTTCTCTCCAACAACTAATAACTACTCTGAGATGTTTTATTATCTGTCCTTTTGGTCGGTCTTTTACTCTTGGCTTCCTCCATTAACATCCAGTTCAGTCTCTTTACACAGCTATCACCTGTTTATATCTAACTGAAGACCTCCCAGTATTATAAAGCGTTACGCACTTCTTCTGGCAGAACATACCCGATTACCAACCAATGTTCAGAGCACAGAAAAGAGACACTACTATCCCTTCAACAAGCATCGTTAAAATAGTTTTGAATCTTTTATTGTAAAAGATATGGCGAACTTCCAGGCCAACTCGCAGATTCCAATGCCAAAGAAACAATTTCTCATTATAAAATAAGCAAAGCGTGAAGACTTTCAGCTCCTTTTGAATCTGTCTTTGAATGAGCACAAAGTCAATCTTCACAAATTCATAAAACAACTTAAGTTAAGAAGTCAGCGATTCTTTTTGTGAGCTATAACTGTTTCAAACAGTCATGAACAGTGTTGTCTGAGTCAGACTGTCAACATTTAACTGAGGCAAAATCAACATTACGCAAACACATGAACACCATCCACTGGCATCTGTGAATTTTTTATTATCTGCCAATAGACTGAAGGTGGTCGACCAGGGGATTATGAACCAACATCGATGTAATACAGCATTCACATAGTTGAGAGTTCTTTAGTGAAGTGTTTTAGTTGTTCAGCTGTTGAAAAGGCGCTTAAAAAAAGAGTGTTTGTGTTTACTATTACTGTATATGTAAGCAATAATGCCCCATCAAGTTGGCCTTGGTATCACTACACTATATCATTATTGTTGTCATGGTTACCTGTGGTTTCATTAACATTGTGCTCTGGTTTACAACAGTTAAAGTTGTTCTAATATAAGGTGAGTGTATGGATGGCTGGTGAATGGTGGTTACATTTAACTGTTAAACAGTTTTCTTTGGCCAAAACTGTGACAACAAGATGCAACTTATAAAACTGTTAGTTTTCTTTAACATAAATGTGATACATTGATTGTGATGTTTTAGCCTGTTAATTTGGTGCACTTTGCGGTACATTTTACTAGTACATAAGACAAGCTCAGTGGGTTGCAGTTAAAGGCTTGATCCACATCCCGACCCAACAAATTAGGCACAAACAAGTTTTATATTTTTTTGTTGTTGTTGTTTAAAAAGATGCTATCGACTGCCGATCATGGATTAAGTGGAGAAGTTGTAGTGGGTTGTCACACCTTTCCATTGAATCATATTGTTTTTTTACTTCTACATGACTGATGGTTATCAGAGCTGCTATTACACTGATATTGTTAGCAGGCTGAGACATGACTTTAAACGTTTGTTTTTACAACCTGGACTCCTTTTTTTTAATATATATATATATTTTATCATTTTATGTCACTATTTACTTACTTATTTAAACATTTTGCTCACCAGTTTTATATAAACCTATTACATTTAATTGGAAAAGAAAGAAAAAATAATACTTTCACCTTTGACTGATGACTTATAACTGTTCTGTACACAAATAGTAATTCAAAGGGCATTTATTATATATGGACTAATTATGTTTATGCTTCTGCGTCAATTTAACCAGACTTGGCTACGTTCATAGATCATGGTGTCTAGTCCCGTTGGGATTTAAACTGCACTTAAAGGCTCAATTAATGTACTGCAGGACATCGACACTGTAACCTACGCACGTAGTCTATGACGCTGTGAGATGTTTATATTTTGCGCTCGTCAATCTGTAACAACACCACCCAAACGCTAGTTGGCGCTATGTCTATTTTGGCATTTGGGTTAATATTCTGTTTCCTGCTTCACATTCAGTAATGGAGACTGAACCTTTCACTGAAATTTTGCCCAAGTGGAATCATACGAATGCTTGTACCTTCGAACCTCCTCGGTCAGTCTTTTTTCAGTGATTCAAAACAATCAATTTAAAAATTGCTGAGATGGAGAAGCAGCTGTAAATAATAAAGCGTAAACATGCTACTACCGAGTGGCCCAATCTTGCGGCATTGCGGGAATGCAGGCCCCGCCCATTTCTGGGGAGGTGCACGCCAGGCTGTTGCATTAGGGTCTGTGCAAGGTCTGGGTTGTCGCCATAGCTACGCCATCAAATTGAGGCAGAAGCATTTAAACCGTCTGGTAGTGAGTTAAAATTAAGTATGCAACAGATTAGCATCTGAGGGGATAAAAATAAGGTCCAGGTTGTACAGAAACTTATGTCCAGCACCAGAGATGCAGATGTCACATCAAACATTTCTCAGTTGGTCATTAAACACAGTTGTTTCATGATGTTAGATTTTTCAGCGTTGTAAAATGTTTTTTGTTTTTGCAAAATGGCGGCAAAATATTGTTAACCTAATAGCGTAATTGCCTAAGTCATATTTGAAAACAAGAAAAACACAATTTTTAGCAAGCACATTGGTATTTTTTATTTTTATTGTAACAGTAAGTCAGAAAATGACTTGGGCAATTATGCTATTAGGCTAACGACATGGATCGTGACAAAATGTGAGATTGTGGAGCCCTTTTGTAGCAGATTCTTTGAAAAAAGAAAAAAAGACAATAACTACTGCTACGAAAGTGTAAAACTAATTATCCACAAAAGTGAAAAGAGAATACTGTTGTGGGACTGTGTGTGGTTTTTGAGGAGATATGTGTACGTACTCGTCAGTTTATTTTTATATATATATATTACTGTATATAGACTCTACAGCATGTGTAGACCTCATGTATTTCTGTTTGTTTGATATGAAAAATGTTCCTATGGCTTGTATGAAACCAACTTTGCATATTTGTAACATACGTCGGTGTATAATTGAAAGCAATGTATGTGTGTGTGTATTCATGTAATCCGCCGGGCCTACCGTCGTCATGGCAGCTAGTGTAAGAGGAAAAAAAGGCCTTTTTTGTGGGGGGGGGGTGCTATATTTTGGAGTGCTGTAATCTGCTGATGGATCAGTGTTGGGGAGAGCGAGCCTTTTTGAGAGCAGTTGGGGTCCACAACATGTATCATTTTTTATCTTTCTTTTCTCATAGTGTTTTATCATGAAATGATAAAAAAAAAGGCTCCACCAGTACCTGTTTTTTTTTTGTTTTTTTTTCCAAGTCATACAATGAAAGCACAACTTTCTTTCCACTGGAGCCAATCTTAGTGTTTATTTTATTGTACTTTATACAGCATTTATTTTAAAGTTTTCCCATTTATGTTGGATCCAGTGGGAAGATTCATACCTGTAAATCTGTCTTCAACTAGAAACCGGTGTGAACGGTTTCTGAACACTAAGTGCGTTATTATTTAGGGAGGTTAAAGATGCAGTCTGTGGATGCATTTTAGTTTGACACAATTATGTCCTGTTAGCACATAAGTAATGATGTTGACCTTTAAAATGGAGGGTTTGTTTGTTTATAGCTTCGTCTGGAGATTAACCTTTCTCAGAAGCTAATGAATGGGCTTTCAGTTAACGTTCATTTGACTTTAAGTCATTACTGTGCTGATTTAAAGTCAATCATTACTAAGTTTTAAAGCCTCTGGGATTAGCTGAGAAAAAAATTTACTGGATGTACTTTATCTGCCCCTGTCTTGCTGTTCTCTTGTGTCACAGTGTTGTTCAGAGGAATTTGTGTAGAGATATGACATTTCAGGAGATATGTGAAGTCTGAGTGCAAAGGGTCGTAGGATGGAGGATAATTCATTAGTACTAGCAGTTCTAATGGTGTGTGTAGGGATTGGTAGCACAATGTCTTGATGCTGCTGTCATTATGATATTTAAGATGAAGAAGTGTGTTCTGAAAAAAGGAATGATTTCCACCCCTTGTAATTCACACATCCAGTGATGGTGCTAAGAAAAAAAAAAGACTAGTAATAATAATCTTTTTATCAATTGGATATAGTGAACTCGACTGTGTGATGTGATTACGCAATATCTTTCCAGCAACACCGACAGTGTTGTTTTAATTTCTGTGCCGGAAGAGTTTCCTTTTTGTACCCACGGGCCTCATTTTTTTTGCATGTGTCATGTTGATATCAATGTGTGTAAAAGTATAAATAGAGAGAGAGTTTCTAGAACAGTAATAATGACATTTTTCTAACTTTTAATGTGATCGGTTTGTATATTGCCACTTTTACAGATTATCAATTTAAAAATGCTATTCATTGTATAGTATCTTTGTCACATTATAAAACTACACCAGCCCATTATTTCAAAGTGCTGTTAACCTGACATTACATCGCTCTTTTGTAAACACTTGCTATGTTACAATAAAATACTCTGGATGATTGTTATGAATTTTATTGTTAATCGCTTATATATACATATATCTATAAACATTCAAGTTATGATTTATACATTGATGAACTTTTTATTCTGGCTGACTGCATGGCGTTAGCTGTTCTATTTGCCAGTGACATTTTAGCGTCGCATTTGACCAAACAGAGACATGTTTTTGTCAAACATCTTACTCACTGGAGGTTTTTTGTTGAATTACAACATGTGCACATTTATTCTGAATGGCTGGGTTATAATACTCTCACATTAATAAACTAAAACCTTACCTTAAATATCTTGGGCTGGGTACATTTTTATCCCATATTATCCCGTGAGCAGCATTGAAATATTGCAGTGGGCTTGGGTGCAGTTAATTTGAGCAATTTATATTCTGTTGTTCTAACTAAATCTATCGATATATGTACAAGTTTAATAAATGTTTACGTTTTATTTGCACAGTCTTTATTATAAATATACAAGTATGTTAAACAGATAATTAGCCTAGCAAAATATATAGCAAATAATGGAACAACTTTAAAATTTAGTTTAGTTTATGTTTGTAAATTTCTTGGTCACAGTAGTTGAAAGATAAGAGAAGTAGAAAGAAAGATAAAATAAAATATGAGTAATATCTAGTAAAATAAAAAAGAAAATAATGTAAGCAAAAAATGTACAGAATTAGCATATCAACAAATGTATGAGAAACAGAATTTGAAGAATTAGCTTGGATAACTTAACTTTTAAAGAAAGGTGAGCTAGCAGATGACAAATGTTTTTACTCATATATTAAATGAGAAATAAAGAAAAATATGAAGCATCCCTCAGCTATGCATTGACTGACAAGTAGATAGTGCCACTAATGATCCAAAAATAGTAGCGTTGTAAATACATTTCATGGGTTTTTAAATCGTCTCTGACAGACAGCTTCTTTAACCAATGAGCGACATCCAAAGGCTCTTGTTTTGATTTATCAGCCAATGGGAGTGAATGGCATTCCTTAGTGGGCGGGGCTACAACGTAACCGTGGCGAGTAGTGATGGGAAGACTCTCTTTTCTGAGAGTCGACTCTTTTGCCATGGCTCTCTAAGAAGAGTCAGCTCTTTATAATATTTTAGCCCAACAAGGCGACTACAAATGCTTTGTGTATTGATAAGCCCTTTTACATTCAATGTTTTATGAAAAGCCTAAAAATTGTCTCATTTTTACTTTCATTTAATATTTCAATTCTACTTTAATCGTGTGAACAAATTAACAATTTCAGTCAGATGCTGCTAAACTTATGGGTGTCTCAACTATTTTTGGTTTGAAAAAAACTGGAAAAGGCCTCATACCAGTGGTTGTTAATGACAATTAGTGCTACTATCTAAAATTAATATTATTTTCATATTGAAGTAAAGACACTCTACTCTGCCATCCCCAGTGTCTTTAAATTTCAGCCACCGAAACAGCCTCCATAAGTCACTCATAGCTTATACATTGTCATTCTGGCTTGCGCTGTAACACTTCGTGCTTCACTTTAAACAAGAGCAACTGAAAATTTTGCTTAAATTTCAGCCAAATTCTTTCTTGAGTGCTGCAGAGGCCCCTGCGTCAACGCTGACGTGCACCTCCCCAGAAATGTAAGTACTCGTTGCGGCGACACAGCGCTGTGATTGGTCCGCTTGGTTGTTGCTTTTTCCGTTTTAGTATTTCCGAATTGTTGTCCATCTCTGAAATCTCTCCTATATCTCGGAAAGGCTAACTGAGGAGGTTTGGAGATCCAGGAAGCAGAAACAAAAATTAACCCGACTGGCAAAAAAGTGTCCTTAAGTGTTTGGACCGACAGCGGGTCTGCGCATAATGTCCTTAGCCCTGTGCAGTAGTATAAATTAGGCTTACTCTCTGTTTTCACATAATAGTATGATCCAAAGTCCTCACATGTGAATGACAACATGGTGTAGTCAATAAAAACAAAGTCTTGTCCCCAAACTAACGCAAACGAAAAGACAAAAAAAAAATAGTGAAGAGCCGGCTCTCACCGGATGGGAATCGGCTCTTCTGATTCACTGCCAAGCATCGGCTCGTTTACGTATTGCACATCACTAGTGGCAGTAGAGGCTGTTAGTGAAGTCCGGCAACAGATGGCGGAGGTGGCGGCGTCTCCATTCAGCACAAATCTGACAGGGCGGAGGCTCTGAAGGAGGAGATGGTTATCTAAAGAGGAACCACACGAAAGCCTTGTCGAGCTGACTCCATTGATATTTTTTCTCCTACTGTCTTGGATTTTTTCCCCCCTACTTCTTTTCTTTTTGTTGTTATTTTTCGCTTGAGGCCTCGGAAGCCTCGGGCTAGATTTGGCGACACGCCGAGCCGAGTGCACGGAAGAGACGTGTGTGGGATTGTTCCGAAACTCCCGATAAAAACAAGCGAAAAAAAATGTGTTTGCCAGGATTTGAAGTTTCCGCTTCGTGACGCTTTTTTTTTATTATTATTATTATTATTTTGTAGAGCCGGTCTTATTTACACGATACCAAAAAACAATTTGAATTAATGTGGAGTAGAAAAAAGTTGAAGATACGAGCTGGCCTGCTATGGTGCTAGTTAGCTACTTAGCCGAGAAACTTTAGCATTGTTGAATGAATGAATGAATGAATGAATGAATGAATGAATGGACCAGCGACCACTTTTATTTAAATAACATCTGATTAGTGTTAAGGGGGAAAACGTCGAAAACAACACAAGACGACGCTGAATGTAAACAACGCGGTGGTTGTACTTTGTTGAACCACTTAACCTCATAACAGACCGGAATGCAATTAATTAGCGTCGGTGGACTATTTATCCTTCAAAGATAAGTGTTTTATGCGTTTATGCGACTGGAGCCCGGTAATGTTCACGAGGCAGGGCGACGCTAAGTTTACCTAGCCCCAGATATTTGCACTACTTGGACTTGGCTGCGGTAGCGTGAAGCTTTACCGAAGCTTCCGCCCAGTTCGCGATGGGGAACACGGTGTCGTGCTGCGTCTCTCCGGAGTCGAGCCCCAAGCTCCCGTCGAGGCAGCCCGCGGAGAGACTGGAGGATTTCCAGACCAGCACCGAGGCGAGCGACGACAACACCGTGCCCTACCTGCAGCACATAAGTGACAGAGAGGTGCCCGATGGTAAGTGTCGGCCATAATACCCAGCAAACACACACACACACACACACACACACGTGACGGTGGTGAGATGGCACAAACCTGATTTTTCCCATGCCAGCGTTTTAAGCCACGGGCGTGTCTAGCACGTTTTTAGGGGTGTTCACGCCCCAAAACTAAGAGTCTGCAAGGTCTGTTCAGTGCAAAAACTAGAGCCAGAACATAGATAGATGTTGGCTTTGTTATTGACATTCATATCTTTAACCTGTTATAATTCCAACCCTTTTTTTTTTTTTAGGACGCACTCAAAGTAAATTGAATGCTGTTCATGAACATTTTGGGAGCTCATGCATGATCTTGGTGTCTTTTAAAAGACAAGACACTGAAGTGTCTATCACGGAAATCAGAATCACTCTAAGTGTTATTATTCCTGAGTAATCAAAGTTGGCACACAGTTAAAAAAAAAAAGAAAAAAGAAGTTGCTTAGTTTGACTGAACTTTTTATTTTTTGAAAAAAAAAATGTGTCAGCTCTGTAGTTGGGATCCTATAATGGCTTTTATCAATGAAATAAGAAGAAAATCACATATTGCATGCAGCATTTACTCAAACGCAACTCGTGCACAGAGCTCTGATTCATTCAAAAAGCTGCTGCTGCTGCACTTATTGTTCCTACATCGTCTCATGTACTTGCAATACTTTTCTGTATTTAAACCAAACGGTGGCTTTGTGACACAGTAGTGTGACATTAAAACACCCCGTCTGACCCTTGAATCGCCCCTGAATTTTGAGTCTCGTGAAATGCTACAGCCGTATTTGTTTACAGCAGGGGTGTCAAACTCAATTTATTTCGGGGGGGGGGGGGGGCACATACATACGGTCCAATATGATATCAAGTAGGCCAGGCCAGTAAGATGATAATAGTGTAATAACCTATATCAGGGTTTTTTTGTGGAGTCTTAACATTTGAAAATCCCAATTTAAAGCCTTAAAAAGTCTTAAATCTGAGCGTGTTTTGCCTCGTGGGTCTTAAATTACATTGAGTCGTAAATCCTTACGTCCATTTATTACCGCTTCATTTGCAGTATGAGCTCCTCTGGCCCCGGCCTATTATATTATATATCCTCATTAGTGGAGGGTTGTTCTGAGGTGATAGTAAAATGACAATACATTTTGTTATTTTGAAATTAATTCTGTGTTTTTGACTTGTGGAGGTATTAAATGTAACCCATAGTGATCTTAAAAAGGTCTTAAAAAGTCTTAGATTACACTTGTTCAGAAACCTGCTATAAGTAAAGACAGATTTTATTTGTTTTAGTGCAAAGAAGAACAAGTAAATTTAATAAACTTTAAAAGAAAATGAAATTTCTTATGAACTATAAGTTCAATTTGGGCTCATTGCTGTTTAGTCCTGGGTCTCAGTGTTGTGTTGTGTTCATAATTTAGTTAGTGCTGGCAGCTAGTTTCATTGAACGTTTGCAGTCTGCTGTGAATAAAAACAGATCTGACCCTCTGATGTGCGTCCTTTGGCCCGCGAGCCGCATGTTCGACACCTGTGCTTTTACAGGAAGCCTTTTCTTAATCCAGTCACTGAGCGAAGACGGCCTTCGCGTGACTCCCCGCGAGCATGCAAACTAACCTGGACGGCAAATATGCAGCCACGCACCAAGTCAACTCGTGTCAACAGACAAACAAGATAGTTCAATTCCTATATTTACACACGACAACTTTATAGTATAGCCTTTCACAACTGCGAGGAAAGTATGCGCTCTCGACACTGCCAGAGGAGTTTATTGCCCTCCCGGTGCCAGCACTGCGCTGATATGAGAGCATTCTTGGCACCGCTTGGTTTTGCACTGCATCATATTGATCCTACTAGCGTCACATTACAAAGAAGGACATAAAAGATGAAAACAAACCCCATAGAAATTGGCAGTTAAAGCCTCCCTTTATTCGTTTTTTTTTTTTTTTTTCATGACCTACTAATTAATGTGGTCGGGGAGAAATCGACACCTTCACCAAAACAAACACTATCTTAATGTGTCTGCAGCATGGAGTTAAAAGTCAGGCCGCTGATCACGGAAGCATCTCAGATATTTCTCTGTGATGTGGGCCCGTGCTCTGTAGCCCTTGTGTCGCCACCCTTCATTGATTCCCAGACATGCACTATGTCCACTCGTGTTGTTGTGGACAGTTCTCTGTGTGTGTGTGAATGAGAGAGAGAGAACAGCAGCTGTTGTCCGGTTGAGGATCATAATCAGTCCAGCAGTCAGTCTTGCATTCCTCCTTTCACAAGTGCTCCCATCACCTAATCCCCTGTCTTTCATGTAATCTGCCGCCCGCCCAGATTTGGAGGAAGAATGCTGTGCTTCTCAAGCGCAAACAAGCATCGTGCTTAAATATATGGCTTTTAATACAGTCCGGTGATGCACTTTTTTTGTTTTCCCAGAGCTGGCTTTGGAGTCCAACCCATCGGATCACGCCCGAGCAAGCACCATCTTCCTCAGCAAGTCCCAGACAGACGGTGAGCAATCGCAACATGACGAGCGCACGGCGGTGATTCACGTTAACTGTGTTGCTTAAGACCATGTGAACAGTAAATACGAACGTGTCTTAAACACACAAATTGTTGCATGCACAGTTATGTTCAGGGATGTGTTGTTAATTCTCTGCTAAATACTGAATGTTTATTTCTGTTGACTTAAATTAGCTGCAAGTTTCAACCACAAAAACATTTGCTAGTGACTGAAATTAGTCTGAAAAGGGCTTTTTAACAGTCAGTGATTATTTATACACAAGTGTTACTGAGAGGAGAATATGTAATAAATAGCATTTCATGTGGTATTTAAAAAGTCCCTTTCTCTTCCTTTACAGTACGAGACAAGAGGAAAAGCAACCACATAAACCATATCAGTCATGTAAGTGAACAAATCCAGATGTTAGTTTAAAATCTTTGTTCAAAAAATGTAATAGTTTAACCAGTTTCCATAATGACCATAATGACCTGACTAATTCAGCGTCTTTTAATTTTATGCTAATTTACGTCTGTATATAGTTTGTGGGGGTGGATATTGTCAAAGACTTCACATCAGATCACAATGATAATTCATTGGACAAATTGCATCAAAAAACAATATTAATTGAAATGATTCAGTTCCATTTTTATTGCACTTGTCCAGAAAAAGTGGATCAAGTTTCTTGCCACTTAAATGTCACAACACAGTTTCAAGTTTTGCTGCCATGCTCGTTTCTGCTATTTGCCAGTTTTGCGGAAAATCTATATTAAGACATTAAATCAAAATCGATGTTGTATCGGATATGTTGCCATACAGATATGTTTTCCAACTCCTAATAGTTTGTGTTTAATATCTACCACTTAGGCTAAATAAGAAAAGAGTGTCACATGAATAGAAACGACCGCGGTTGGTGAAAACTCTTGAGGCGGCATAAATGCTTCAAAACTATATTTATTCTCCGGTGTCAGATAATGATTGGTCCAAAATGAATTCTTCATCCACATGTTGCAGTGATTTTAGTTTGGGTTGATCAATGTTGCCACAGTTACCTTGAAAAAGTAATCCAGTTATTGATTGCTCCTTTTAAAGTTAACCTTACTGATTACTTGATTGAGCAGCTCCCACCTCAACATAAAAATGACAACCAGTTTGGCCAGTACTCAATTTATTGGAAGAGCATTTTTAACAGCTTTAACTTAAAATACGAAAAAAAGAAAAAAGGCAGCATTTCCTCTACAACGTACAGCCCAAACAACTTCTTCACTTCTCCCCCACTTACTGGTTTTTGCACCAAAGTCCAGCTTTTGCTGTTTGGCGGTGGAGGACCTCCTGTACTCGATGCAGCTCTCTGCTTCTTTTGCATCACCTGGTGGGATTTTAACGTTTAACGTTAACTGCGACTCCGAATGTTTCTTTAAATGCGCACTTGTGTTTTTGAAGCTGGATAAGACTTTTCCACCAGCACAGAGTGTTTTCTTTAGCTGACACAAACTCAAAATAGTGGCGGTATTTCCAGCTCTTCCCCCCTCATGCTGAAATCATGAATCCTTGTACTCGGGAAAATGTGAAACATACTAACGCACAGTGACTTGGATAAGTAACTTTAATTTGATTACTGGTTTGGAAATAGTAACGCGTTAGATTACTCCTTACTAAAAACAGTGGTCAGGTTAATAACGCGTTACCAGCATCACTGCTGTTGATCAAAATTTATTAACTCCAAGATGAGCTTCACAAGTTTAGATATCGTTAACTATAGCAGTGGGAAAAAATATGGATGTGGCCATATATCACACCTCCACCACCACTTTTTCTGTACAAATACAATAAATTGGAAATGGATCATTCGGATTAATATTGTTTTTTGACTCAATTTGTCCAATGAATTATCACTGTCATCTGCATTTCAAATTTCTCCATGAGCTATGAAGAATATTGCAATGATGTGTTGTATCGTGAAGTCTTTGCTAATACATATCACTAGTTAACTAGCAAGCGGCTAATGTTTTAGTGCCGTAATCCCAAGACAACACAGAGACACCGGCACAAGTGTGAATGTTTTTAAGCTTTAAGCACTGCATTGAAACAGAAATGTGGAAGTTTTGAGCAATGACGCCGTCTGTAAGGCCCCAAATCTGTAAATGCCAACATGTTCATCTCTAAGAAAAACAAGGGTAAACCAGAAAATCTGGTGATCAGTAACAAAATATCTTCCTTTGTTTAGTTTTTTTTTACCAAAGGAAACACAACTTTGTTAGTTTTACTCTTTGCTCTTGAATTGTCTCAGTTCAAAAAGGTGAATCACACTTTTTAAATGACAGAATAAAGATCTGGTCCAAGTTGTTGATTCTGTGATTTCGCCGCCTCCAGGTTTCTCCTGGTCCGCTCTCCAAGAAGTACAGCTCCTGCTCCACCATCTTCATCGACGACAGCACCGTCAGCCAACCAAACCTCAAAAGCACAATCAAATGGTGAGAATGTCGCAGCGTCGTGTCGCCCAAAAAATCTAATTTCACACGAGTAAATCCCGTTATGTCACGGCGGGGGCTAATCCACGCACAGTAATACTTAACGGATGCGTGACTGAAACAGATGAACTTACACCTCGTTTAGGTCGTTCAGCTGTGATGACATTATGTTCATGACTCTGGATAATCACATTTAATCAGGATTATCTCGGTGTTTAACTGACGGCGACCTGATAAATATTTTATTTTTGACAAACAAAAACACACCACTCTCCCGTTTTTTCATCATAGATATGAAACTAACACGTTTTTTCTTTCTCCAGTGTCACTTTAGCAATATACTACCACATCAAAAACAGGTTGGTGTAAATCTTTAATTTGATTGTTGTTGTTTCACATATGGGAGATTATGTTGCTGGAACTTGAAGTGAACTATATTGACCGATGCCGTGTTTGTTCTTTAGGGACTCGAACAGGTCACTGGACATCTTTGATGAGAAGTTGCACCCCTTATCAGTGAGTATGTTTCAGTTAGAGTCTCATCACCTGTTATACATCAATAAAACTCAGGCCGAACAAACAGGAAGATACTAGAACTGATGAGAGTTGAACTAGTCTCGTATTTTAATGTTCTGCTTGGTTCAGTCTGACATTTTATGCTGGAAATTGTTAAATCAAAGCCTGAAACATCAACTAGCGACCGAGCGTCAATACACAATATCTTCATATGTGGAACGGGGCTTGAACCAGAAAAAGTCCCTCATTTGAGCCAGTTGTTTAGGTTCATCTAGTTCGTTGTATAATCATATCCATTCATCCAGTGCAACCACAGTTTGTTCCTGAGATCTATTTGCATTGTCATGCGTCTTGAATCTGAGCCTTGAGTGGTCTCCTAGTACAAAACTTCACTTTGTTTAGAAACTCTAACCCCCTCTTCTTCCTTCGGTGGTGTGATTCACTGACATCTGTTCATGTGATGAAGGGAGACACATGAGTGGTGTCCACCTCTGCAGTGAAGACGTTTTATTGTTAGCTCTCATAGTTCAGACTGAAGCCAAGTATTCACCATGATGGAAGGGTTTACTTCTGGCCTCATCTGTTAATTTAATGGTATTAGATCGTCATTTTTTTATCCCACAGTTTGGTACTTGATATGGCAATTTCAATTTAAAGCCATATGTTCCATAGTAGTGGAATCAGTCCTTTATCCCCCCTCATACTACAGTCCAGGGTTCCTACGCAAGTATGGAAAATATGGAATTTGATTTTATGAATTTCCACGTCTGGAAAAAAATGGAAAAATATTAATGTAAATTGTAAGTTGTAAATTCTGTAATTTTTTTTATTATACGGTTTATTTTATTTTGCTAGTTTTTGTTTTACTTTATCTTTCTTGTGTTTTTTTATGAGTGTTTCCTTTTATGTGCAACGAAGCTATGGTGACATAGTCATTAAAGTCTAAGACTGTTACAACTGTTCAACACTGTTCAATGTGAATATCTTAAAAATAAATTAATAAATATAAATAAAATGTTTGTGTGAGAGCACACATTAGTCTAAGAAAAACATCCAAAAAAACGGTTTGGGCAGATTGACGTCCATCCAGTGCGTGAGAGTGTAGAAGTCGTGAATGTAGTCAGTCAACTTTTTAAAATAACATTCACAGTCTTGGGGAGTGAGTGTATTAGTATATTCTCTAAAATATTCTTGCCAAAACAGTGCGTTGAACTATGCTAACTGGCATTTATAGCTTATAGTGCTTGCGATGTTTTGCCTCCAGCTAAGCCCCGCCCCTCAAAATATGTCACATTGTTTACAAACTGTATCGGAAAATGTAAAATCTCAGACGACCGGCTCACTCAAGTTATAATTTTTTTAATTTATGATTTATTAATTTATTTTTGTTAAAAAGCATTTGAATACTTATTTGATGTTTAAAGTCTTTTATAACACCAGGTACTTCTGATGTTCATGTGCAACTTACAATAAGAAAAAAACGTGCACTTAATTTATCTTTAACTTATCTGTATGAGCTTCATTAACTAGCTATAATCTTCTAGAAATGATATATGTTCAGAATAAAGAAAACAAACAATTAATTCCACAATTTATTTACATGATACACAACTGTTTGCTCAAATGCCATAAATTTGATTCTGAAAATTAGGGACTGGAAAAAGTGTGGGATTTTTAAATTCCAAAGATGTAGGTCCAAAGATGAACCGATTCTCTTCACATTTTAACTGTATTCATCCCGTACAGAGAGAGCCAGTGCCAGATGACTACTCCCTCGTAGACCCAGAACACAAACTGATCTACCGCTTCGTCAGGACGCTCTTCAGTGCTGCACAGCTCACCGCAGAATGTGCCATCGTCACTCTTGTAAGTGGTCGTCTTGATACTTTTATGGTTTTCACAGCTTTTAATGTGAACACCTATAAGGTTGTAGAATAGAAAAACATATTTTATTATTATTATTATTATTTGGAATTATTAAGAATCTTAGTCCAAAAGAACTTGTAAAGCTGCGTCTTTTTGATATTATTGGTGCTGTTGGGGTTTCTGGCCACCAGAGGGCAGTAAACTCCCACAATCTGACTTTACCCAAACAGCAGAAATGACACTTTACAAATTGAATGTCTACAGATTCTACCTCAGGCTGATTAAAAAGCATCTGAGGCACAAAGCAGATGATTCCTGGCTGCATCAAATTATATAAATGTATAAGTTTGATATCTACATATACTTAAGATGATGTCATAGACTGACTAGGGTTGTCTTTGAATGGACAGATGAAAGTTTCTGTTGCATTTTTGCGTTAACCAGAGATGAATACTAGAATTGTAAAAACCGACCTTCATGCATGCGTCTTCCTGAAGGTGTACTTGGAGCGACTGCTGACCTACGCTGAGCTGGATATCTGCCCCGCCAACTGGAAGCGCATCGTCCTGGGAGCCATCTTGTTGGCCTCCAAAGTCTGGGATGACCAGGCCGTGTGGAATGTCGACTACTGCCAGATCCTTAAAGACATCACCGTGGAGGACATGTGAGTTAAATGCATATCCACCGGATACATGTTTGATGAGGTGCTTCATCATGTTAGAGAATATTGGTTCAGGGAAAATTACACAGCCCAAATAGAACTTGATTGTACAGTTATTCAATGAAAAACATTCAGCACTTTCAAAATGTATTTGTGTAAAAATCATTTGAATTGGGAGGAGTGATCACTTTCTGTTCACGTAATTAATCCTGAATAAAGTAAAAAAAGGAACCGAACAAAGTGCTTAATTGGTATCGTTTAAAAGATACTGGTATCGGTACTGGTATCGAACATTTTTAAGCGATACACAACTCTAGTGTCATGGTATGAGTAAGTAAATTGTGAGTAAATTTGACACTAGATGATCATTATTTCATTATTTAAAGTATAAATAACGTAACATTTTTATTTGTTGGTGTGTCATGGTTTAAGAAAGGTTGGGAAACACTGACCAAATTCTGTGCTGAATATAGATTCACTATGTTTTGTAAGATAACATCATCTTTAAAAAAAAAAAAAAAAAAAAAAGATGTTTTATGAAGGCGGTGGAGTCAGAATTGGAGCAAAAGTGGCTCTGAATACAACTAATACTTACCATGGGATTGTTCAGTGCTGGTAGTGTTTTGCATTCTTGTTTGAAGGGAATTAGAAGACGATAAGGACGAGAGTCGACTCGGTCAAGAAAACCAACACAAGTGAAGTGAAGGGACAATGACTGAGGACCACAGAGAGAATTTTACTGTGCACATCTGGCACATCAGATCGTGGTTGTGATTTCATAACGTAACAGGAGGTCGTGTGCTGCGTTTGTTGCTCAATTATTTTCAAATGTGCAAATTTGAGATTAGAGAGAAGAATTTCAAAACTCCTGTAATCTGAGCCCATTTTAACGCTGCCAGATTATTTAACTGTCGTTTTCCTGAGCTGCCGCTGAAGTTTCAATTCCTTTCCTGAGGCCACGTTTACACGAATACGAGTTTTGGGTGAAACTGCGTAACTTTCTGCCGACCGATGTGTTAGTGGAACCGCGACGCCTGATACGAACACAAAGAACATTTAATGGCTGACTACAGACTTGTGACGGTGCTGCATCAGATATTGACCCTTGTTGGGTGGTTAGGGCAAAATATACTGTTGCTTCACCACTACCATGAGCTAAAAAGGATGACAGACAACTATATCCTTTCAGATCTGGCACAGGGTTGATGCACAGGCTCCGCCTCTTCTTGTTTTTTGAGTTCTGATGGCAGAAATGTCACCACGCATATGTACTGCAGACTTTCTACAACTGGGTTTTGCAGTGGATCCATCTTTATGGAGAAATTCTCAAAAACGACACCAAGAAAAAACTGAGGAGAAAAAAAAAAGATCTTGGTACGTGTGGGCATGGCCTGAATGTGGTTGTGCTTTGAGTTTTCAGGACGGCAGATAGTTTCAGCTGTAGGAAAAGGAAGGTTCCCAACAAACGCAAACGTGGTTCTGGCGACTACAATCTCCCGTCTCTAATAAAAAGAATAACAGAACAAAGATGCACTCATGGCGGACAGAAGAAGGGCCGGGGTAGATGGAAGCTGTCTGTCAGGCTGGAAGCCAGTGAAGAGCACAGGGGGCTGCACTTGGAGGACCTGAGCTTTATTGCCTACAATTGCTTTTCGTGTGTGTGTGCAAAAGAGGTTGAAAGTGCCTCCTTGTTTTTTTGCGATTCAGAAAGATGCGTTCGCTGCCTGCATGTGTGTTCCCCCCATCCCCCCCATCCCCATCCCTCTCTGACTCTCCCCTCTCATATACGTCTGACCTACACTCTCTGTGCTCTGTTTTCATTGCCGCTATTGAAGTGTCTTTGTGAACCCGGTCGGGTCTAGATGGAGGGATGGGGACGAGGAGAGCAGGGAGAGAAACAGAGAGAAATGAAGGGGAGGGTCTCAAGTGCTCTCACTGCTTCTACATAATGGCCCTGGCTCTCGCCCGCTCCATTAGTTGCCCCGGGAGACCAGACATCACACACACACACACACACACACACTCGCGCTCGCTCTCAACCACCTTTGCTGACCAACAAAGCATCCTGGATGCTGTCTCCTTGGCGACCACCTCCCTTAGATTTTCTCGTGACCGTGATGATGAAGGAAGGATGATGGAGGTTGTAGTCTGAGGGTGAAAAAAAAAAAAAAAGATGAGCTGTGATACTCCAGCTAAGTGCTTGTCTGATTACCCTCCTGTTTGTGTTTGTGTGTGTGTGTGTGTGTGTGTGTGTGTGTGTGTGTGTTCCTACCTCCATGGTCACTTCTCAAGTTTAAAGTCGATACACAGATAACTCCCGACCAAGTTTCTAATGAGAGTCTCCTCCTGGTCCGGCTGTAGACGTCATTTCTTTGGTGAACTCCTCCAGGTGAACGGGATTAAAGTCGTGGATGGTGTGAAGCTGTTTCCTCTCAGTTTCAATGTGCCTGTTCAAAATTCACAGCGACGCCTCCGTCTCCTCAGCTTTGTCCTCTTCTAACCCGCAACACCAGTCCTTCTTTTTGGAAGATTACTTTTCTTTAAATTGCTCTTTGGAATTATTTCTCGTCAGGAGAAAGTCTGAATACATTTTTTTAAAATACTTGTTTACTTTTCAATAAGTACCTGAAAACATTTTCACCTCCTATGCTGGACAACTTCCTCCTCTCATGCACTAGACTCGATTGATGATTTTTGTTCTCCTCATAACCAGACTGCGTTTAAGATACATCGTTAGACGCTGCAAGACTTTCTGTGCACAAACTACATGTAGTTGCACGACACTTTGATCCCCATCAAAGGACAAATGGGACTAAAATGCATTTATAGTGCATTAGACATAGCTTCAGTAGTTTATTTTAATAATAAAATCAGAAGGAGTGCAATTAAAAAAACAAAATAGTTTCAATTAGTCCTGAGTGATATACTGGTTCATACCAATCTACCGCAGTAATTCTTCTCTCAACCAGTAGAAAATGTCCTAAACACCTGATTATGCATGAAAAAAAAATAAATAATGATAATACAGTGATACCGTCAGAATTTTGTAAAATACCATGATATAAACTTTTAGTTTTAGTTCATGTGATATCTATCAGTAGCGGGGAGTTTAGAGGAAGAGATTTAAATGTTGAACTTTTTGAGAAATGAAGTGTAACTAAACATTTAAGCGTCTTATGAGCCTCGTCTTTCCGTATTCTGTTGCTTCGAATGCTGCAGATAATCGTCTGAGACTCTGTTTCGGACGCTTCGTGTCTGAGATTAACCCTCTGGTGTCTCCCTCCCCTCCAGGAACGAGATGGAGCGCCACTTCCTGGAACTTCTTCAGTTTAACATAAACGTTCCAGCCAGCGTATACGCCAAGTACTACTTCGACCTGCGGCAGCTGGCTGACGACAACAACCTCAGCTTTCCTCTGGAGCCCCTCAACAACCAGCGCGCCCAGAAACTAGAGGTGAGCCGACTTCTGAGAAAGACCACACAGTGACGCGTTTGCTCGGTAGCTACTTCACATTCTCAGACAAAATGAGTAAATGTTTGTTTCTGCAACTGCTTCCTGCACCAGTGGTGATTTCCTATTAGTATTTATGCAGATTTCTTTAATCCAATTAGAACGCCATGATCTAATTTCCCTGCAGGTTTCAGTAATATTTCTGATTTATGTTTTATTACTCATCCAGGCCATTTCAAGATTATGTGAAGACAAGTACAAGGACCTGAGTCGCGCCTCGATGAGACGATCCTTCAGCGCAGACAACCTGATAGGTATACGACGCTCCAACGCTGTCCTCTCGTAGGCCACACTTCTTCCCTTCCTGTTTTCCAAAGCCCAGCTAACCCACAGCCAGTCCCGGACGAACATGGCCGCCTCGACGTGGCCGCCGCCGCGTTTTATTACGCTGAACTTGAAATTGAACTGTTTACCTAAATTGACAAAACTGTACGACAACACGGCTTTTGTTTTTACAGAACCCATTATTTATTTCTTACTTTTCCCACAAGTTTCTAAGTGTTAAACTAGGAGCGGCTCTGACGGAGGTAGACTTTGGATTGTCATTAAAATGTAATTTTTACAACAAGAAATGACTCATTACCTGCAGCGTTAAAGGACGAGGCTGGTGTTGTTCTATTTCGTTGTTGCCAAATCCCATGAGAAGACAAAAATGATAATATATGACCCTGTGTCAGTAGAGCGTCTTTTTGTCTTTCCCTGGGATTCGTTAACAGTTTCAGAAATATAAGACACCACCAGACGTCTTCTTTTTTTAATAGAACAAGTGCGAAACGTTCTTTCCTGTAAATTAGACACCAAACGTTTCTTTGGGTGGGTGTAAATCACACTTTGTTTACTGTCGATACCAGTGATGTTTTATTATGTTTGAGTAAATTTTCTACCCGTGTGGACTGAACATGCGGCATGTCTCACATTACAAAGTATTGGACTATTAATACTCCACAGGAGTCGACTGAAGCGGCCCCTTCGGTCAGGAGTGCCAACTGCGATTGGTTTCATGTTATATATTCGCCACAGGTGGTCCAACGGGGGACGGTTTACTGACAGTGGATCAGTACGGTTACTGAGCAGCTCGGTGCAACAGTTAGGTTGTAGGTGGGGGTCCACACTGTCCAGTATAGTGCCCCTTTAAATCCTGCCCGACGTCGTCTGTAAGAGCCCCTCTACAGATTGTCCTTAAACCTGACTACACTACATAGATCCTGAGAGGGGGGGTGAAAAAAACACTGATGCCCCCCTTCACCCACACCCCCTCCCACCCCTTTGCTTACTATGTAGGCTACTAGCTGTGAAATTTGTCTTGTTTTTAATTGAAAAAAAGATGCAGATGGAGTATTTTAAATAAACACTAATCATGTAACAAAGATGAGAAGTTGTGGGTTTTATGTTTTCTGATCATTTGTCTCTGTTGAGTCTTTCAGATTGGTCTGATGAGAACCAATCAGAGGGCTCCTACCCTTGATCTAGTTCAGACAAATAAAAGCCATGCTGGGGTCTATTCCCATAGAGAAAAAGGTTGAAACCTGAAATAATATAGTAGAGAGCAGGGCTGTTACAAATTACAAATTCAGTTGGGACAAATTTCATAAGATCAAGAAATGTTGCCATGCCAGACCAGTAAGCAGCTGTCATCGGGAAATTTCAAACCAATACAGATCCGTATAATGAAAACTATGAACTTTTTATCCATAAATCAAAGTATTATCTTATCTTTTAAAGTTGATTATGCCAAAACGTGCATAAAAACTAAACTAGTTATAAATAGAATGAATTGTTTCTGGTCGTATCTAACATGGTACATACATTGGAAAGTGCATTTAACTGAATAAATCTTTTAGTAGTACCCCAACGCCCTTACTTGATGGTAAAATGAGTTGGTGTCTTCATTTCAGTGTTGAAAAGGACACGTTTTAGACCCCTAGCAGCACCTCTGCATCCACTTTCCTGGACTGATGTGACGTGCAAATTTAACAAATTCTATCAATGGAAACGAGCTACAACGTCGCTAATTATCAAGTCCTCGTTTGAGGACGGTGGAATTTCATTGCTTGCAATTCTGGTGTTGCACAGCCATGTTCAGGGATTGAAATAAACGCTTTTATAATTTGTTACACATTGGTGACTTTATTGTATTGTACAGTGAAATAATCCCGATGTCCACATATGAGGACTTTTTTTTCCCCACAAAAACTACTTCCTGTTCAAATATGATGCTTATTTTTTTAAACACCTTGGCTCCCACTGATCCCAAATTAAAAGTGCATGACAAACAAAAGCTCAGGTCTCAGGAGTTATACTTACCACTGTACTATATATCGGTGTAACTACGTAAGTACGTCAGGTTTTAAATCAATTTAATGCTGCACTGAGCAATCAACCATGTTTTATTCAAATGAATGCATGATATTTAATACATGGCAGTAGGAAATTTTAAATTATTTTCACATCTCCTTCATTAGTTCTTAACTCATTAGGTTAGAAAACGTGCTCATTTTCTCAGTGTTTATTTACAGAAAGATGGATGCAAAGAGAACACACTGTAGTGTCATCATGGCAGACTGCACTGCTCTCCTCTTTAAAACCCCAATGAAACGAGGTGTCTAAATCCTCAGCGATTGCAAATGTGCTTCCAGAATCTGCACTGATGCTTGTTGTAGATTAAAACACAGGAATGAATGTCTTGTTGCATGTGTAGTCGTCTGTTGTGTGAAGCTACTGAGTGAAATCCTGTCAGGGAGCAGTTTAAAGATGGAGGACGGTGCCACTAAAGTGCCCTCAAAGCATCGACGCAGGATCCTGCAAGAGGTACGTGAGATGTATTTAAGTCCAACCTTTATGACCTACAGCCCTTTATATGAAGGAGACTCTTAACTGTGATTGCTGTGTGTTTGTTTATTGTCATATTTAGGCCAATAAACAGTCACACTGTGATGTTAATTGTTTACCTTATGTGCATTTTTCTCCCTACAAATTCACTTTTAAATCAACCTGTTTAACGATTGTTACTTAAGTACAACTTTAGATGTTGTTCAGATACGCACAGTTTTTTCATTCTTGTTCTCTTGAAGCAAAGAAATCACAACATAAAATGAAAAAGAGCAACAATACAGAGACAAAACTCGAGATCAACTCAGTTTTAATTCCACAATATGAATCAAAATCTACAGTATTTTTTTTGTATCCTTTAAGGAAATCTATGAATGTGACAAACGATGTCAACAATTAATCCTAAATGTCACTTCTTATTGTTTTTTGTCTTTTTTTTTTTTGTCAATACTCTTTTTGGCATTCACCGTCACTCACGCGGTCACATTCACTCACACACATCAGACTAATAAATTAGAGAGGTCATCTAGCATGTGGACACACAGTAGTCTAAGCAACACGAGGGGCAAACAACACTGAGGGAGAATATCGCAAAACATCACAGGAGGAGGGGAGAAAAAAGTCTGATTTACAATACCAGAATAATTTAATACACCTGTTTGGTCTTTGTAGTTTACACTGAGATGGCTTCATATTTGTCTTTCCAGTCTGGGCTAGTTGGTAAATGGCACTACACACTTTACAGTATGTTGTCGGTGCCTCTAAAATAGATTTGACCACAGATTCCTACTGATAACTATTTTAAAACCATGAATTCAGTCAATTATCAGTGCGATTTCTCAAAAGTTATAAAAGATTGAGTAAATAACATTAAAAAAAAGCTTGTTAAGCTATAAACTGTCACAAATAATGACACAATACTTTCAAGTGCTTGTTTGTCTTCCAACAGTTCAACCTTCAATCTTCATATTTTAGTTGATATTTTTATGCAATTCTCAAACAAATTTCAAACCATTATCACAAATTATTGGTTGGTCAAGAAAACGGTGTAAATAGTTGTTAGATTTTCCCCCAAGGTGTTGTGTTCAAAATGTTTGTTTTCAAGCTAAAAGAAAGAAAATACATTTACAATGTTAGAAATAAGTGCACATTACTTCATTATAGATTTTTTCTTTCATCAATGCAGTCGCCAAGTAGCTTTCTCTTTAAAATCTGTCCAATGAATCAATTAAATGTTTGAGTTTAGCGTCTGTTTGTTCTGCCGTGAAAGTATTAGAAAAGTATGTTTCTCAAAGTAGGGTCTGGGGACCTCTAGAGGGCCTTGAAATTAAATCAAAACTCCAACAGAAGAACTGTCCAAACAGAAAACATGAAAAAGTGAATACAGGTAAGTTCACTGCAACAATATTTTTGTAGTTCACACATTTTAGACAGATGTGGCACAAAAGTCAGTGGTTTAATGTCGATCTGTTTGAGGGAAGTTTTATGTTTGTTTTCTTGCCCCTGATGAACATGAAGTGAGCAGTTCCGCTGTGAACCAGCAGGTGGGGGTAAAGACCAATGTCCCCTCGTAGCTTTAAATTGATCATTGTTATTTCTAACAAAAGTTATCTTTTCATTGAGAATTAGTGACTTTATAACAAAGCTTCTGAGGAACCTGAATAAATCGGTTTACTTTTCAAAACTGACAAAAAACAAATAAAAGATTTAACACACTTTGTGATCATACCAAACACACCACTCAAACACTGACATACAACAACACATTTATGTGTCTTCGCTTGTGGCGTTGGTTGGTTATACACTAAACAATATCGCACATATCTTATTTTTCTTTCTTTTTTTACAGGTGAGATATATATATATGTATATGTATATACAATATGTACACAAATAAATATATTTTTATCTCTCTCAGTGCTCAAGCAGACAGGAGGAAGCATGTGAGAGTCCATTATGGATCCACTTAACTTGTTTTGAGCTCTTCTGCTAATAAAAAAACAGTTCTAGTTGCTGGAGTCACAATTAAATATTCAATGTTGGATTTTCATTTCGTTAACATTCAGATTATTCAGATATTTCCTGTTTTTTGTGTACCAGAACTTTTGGTCCGTCGAGTTTTATATCATCTCAGTCGTTGAGTTTTTGATATTTAGAGCTCAATTATACAAAATGACACAAGGTGTTTGGATCCTGGGAACAGAGGCGACTGTATGTCCTCTTAAAAGTTCATATATGGGACGGAGCAGCTTTATGGTAGATCCCTGATGTCAGTCCAGTTCCTGTGTGACCTGTTAAAGCCGTACTGGCCTCACTGTACATGGAGGGGGGAGCGGTGGCTTTCTGTGACCAGCAGGGGCAGCATCGAGCCACAAACCTCCTCCAGGACTCCAGGGTCTTTCCTGACCAAATCCACACTCCCGAGGTGATGCCCACCACTAAGCACATGAAGTACTTGAGCATGAAGACGGCGTAATCGGGGCCCTGGCCCGAACGCTGGCGCTCGGACATGCAGGAGCAGGCCAGAGCTTTCTCCCAGCCGGGCCGGTAGTGCTGCTCGTAGACGAGGCAGGCCACCACGATGGTCGCGGGGACTGTGTACAGCACGGTGAACAGTCCGATGCGAATCATCAGGCGCTCCAGTTTGTCAGTCTTGGTGCCGCCTTGCTTGATGATGCTCCTGATGCGGAATAGTGAAACGAAGCCAGCGAGTAAGAAAAGCGAACCGGTGAAGAGGTAAACCACAAGAGGCGCGAGTACAAATCCCCTCAGATTCTCCAGACTCTGGTTCCCCACGTAGCATATACCAGCCACAGGGTCTCCGTCCACCGAGCTGAGAGCCAGGACCACGATGGACTTGACGCTGGGGATGAGCCAGGCGGCGAGATGGAAATACTGAGAGTATCCGGCGATGGCCTCGCTGCCCCACTTCATCCCTGCAGCCAGGAACCAGGTGAAGGACAGCACCACCCACCAGATGGAGCTGGCCATGCCGAAGAAATACACCAGCAAGAAGACGAGGGTGCAGAGGGCAGGGCCGGTGGTGTCGTAGAGGATGTGCAGCTGGTCGCCGCCAACGCCGCTGGCGCCACACGCCACCCGTTCGTGACCTGCCACCAGGCGGATGATGTAACCCAAGGAGACGAAGAGGTAGCAGGTCGCCAGGAAGATGATGGGCCTCTCCGGGTACTTGAAGCGCTCCATGTCAATGAGGAAGGTAGCGACCGTGGTCAAAGTGGAGATGAAGCACAGCACCGACCAGAGTCCCACCCAGAAGCTGGTGAAGGCGCGTTCGTCCGCCGTGAAGTAGGGCTGGTGGCAGGGCTGGGCGCAGTTGGGCAGGGTGCCGGTCTGGACCCGGCCATACAGGTTGTGGGACTCCCTTTTGATGGGGACCAAGGGGTCTCGACAGCGGCAGTCCCTGTCACACGGCGGGGGGTTGGGGGGCCTGGTCCTTCCTTTCGCGGTGGGCTTGGGGAACAGGGGGGCCAGGGTGGTGGTCTCGCTGCTGTTCTGGTCCATGCACAGGGTCTCGTCTCCCAGCTGGGGCAGCTGCTCGCAGCTCATCCTCTCAGGCCACTCGAAGCCGTACTGGCTCATCAGGGGGGAGCAGCCCCGCTTGGCCCGTTCACACACGGCGCGGCAGGGTGGAAGCGGCTTGCGGTAGTCCGGCAGGCAGATCGGAGTGTACATGCTGCACAGGAAGAAAAGCAAGTCCGGGGAGCAGCGGATCCGGACCAGGGGCCAGAACTGGTGCACCTCCAGCCCCACCTCCTCCTGGGTGTCATGGTTGAACTGATTGGGCATGTAGGTCAGGTTGTAGCCGATGCCCCTGCACATGGGCACGGTTATGGGCTCGCACACCAGCTCTTTAGAGGCTCCTGATGTGAGACCAGGGCACCAGAGCAGAAGCAGCAGGAGCTGCAGGAACACCAGACTGCAGGGCATGTGTCCGACTATAGGTGCCATGTAAAAAATTATAAATATTAAAATGTGTATTTATTGATTCAGAGTCTTCAAAACTAGAAAAATGATTTAACCGTACACCACTTTTTCAATTTTCTTGGAAAACATGTTCCTCTGGATGAATCACGACCAGAGTTTCATTCTGCTCCAAGAGGGGAAAGCAGCTTTCAGCCTCTTAATGATTGAAAAACCTTTACGGCAGATCCAGTTCTTCCAGCGCCCTGATAGAGCTGTCAATCATTCACCAGAGCTCCCGCAATCATTACGGAGAAAGTTCATCTCCGGCCTTCACGTTCCAATAAATCTAACGACCCTGTAACAGTTTTACCAGCTCCATTTCTCCCCGGGTGGCCGCGTGCGCCGGAAAAAGTGGCATCATGAAAGTCAGGGTCGGTGTGAAAACAACCTGAAAGATGTCCACGGGCAAAGCGATAAAACAGAGACACAAACAAAAATATATAAATCACAGAGCGGTCATGAAAAACTCAGCAAAAGCTGACAAGTGTCCGCTGTCTGCGCGCGGAGACTGATGCGTAAAATCCACTTGACGTCTCCTCTCGGGTCGGTTTATTCCCATCAGCAACTCCAAATCGTTCTTTTGAAACTTTCTCAGGTGTCCTCTTTGTTGCTTCTGCAGGGAAAAGAAATAAAACGCAAAAATAATCCGAAGTGTCCGTAAGGGTGGAATAAAAAAAACTTCTCTTGAGTCGTAAAGTCCTGCAGCTGCGCTCTCTGAGCCTGAGGACGGAATAAAGTCCGTCTGAAGCTGCAGCACCTCCTCATCACACCGAGCCTCTGCTGCGTTCACGGACATCGGAAATGTCACCACTCTGCCGTGAGCGCATCTGAAAGTCGACTTAAGGAATTCTCTGATACTGACTGAATGCTCCAAAGCCATTTTATTTTTATTGTGTTTGGTGTTTATTCATTTGATCTCAGCCCAGTTCAGATTCAAATAAAAACAGAAAATATAACACTTTATTTATTTAGAGCAAACAAACACATAATAAACTGTGAATACAGCAGAATGCAATAAAAGGTTAAAAAAATGAAATGGTGACTCTGCTAGGTCTATTACAGAAGAGCATCAAAGGAAAAGCCAAAAAGTATCTTTTTCAGAAAAAATAAAGGAAATATATCAAATGGAACAAATGACGAGACTCCCTAAAGATATACTCACTGTATAAGATGGAGCCCTGCCCAGATTAATGATTTTTTTTTAATGATTTATTTATTTATATTTTCTTATCTTGTTTTTTTATTCTGCTTCAATCCTTCTTACTTTCATTATAGTCTCTGTCTCCTTTGTTGTGTCATAATTGTTATTAAGTCCTTATAAACACTACATTATTAGTATTATTATTATTATTATTATTGAAAAACTTGAAAAACAGCAGATATGTTGAATATGATTCTGTATGTATGATTTTGAATGAATTAAAAAAAATTTACAAAATAATTGAACAGGTTACTAATACAGTTTAATTAATTCATGCAAGAATAAAAAGTGTGCGCCCCTGAATGCACCCTCTGTCATTTGTTTAGTAGAAGTGCAGCTCTGAAGTGGATTTATCAGAGTGTATTTATTATGTTCGAGTCCTTTTATTGCTTTACTTTATCACTTTTATTCCTCCATAATACATTTGTTTTAACATGTCCATTATGATCTATTTATTTATTTATTAATATTTAATATTTATATATGTGTTAATATATTTATTAACGGGCTAAAATAGAAAGGTACTTGTTTTCAAGTTAGTCTTTGTTTGCCAAGTAATGTTCTACCAGCCTTTAAGACTGTTTTTTTTTTTTAAATGTATAAATGTACAGCGAATGACTTTCTCTTAGGTTACATTAATTTCCGTCATGTTTTGATAAATATTGTGTGTTTTTCTGGTCTAATTAGTGACATCTCTGCCTATAAAGGTTACGTTAACTTTAGTCTCCGGAATTTGTTAAAATGTCTGATCTGTGTTAATGTTGTTCTTCTGCAGCTCAGTGAAGCCTGATAACTGAAAACCTGCCTCCAGGCATCAAACTGTCCACGTTGGAATCACCTCCAATTTCCAGCAGCACGTGAACGCATCATTGAGTCATATTTACGGCTTCCTGCATTAGGAGGTAGGAGTTTTTCCAGGAGAGATGAATGTTATAAATGATGAATGAGGCCTCACCTCCAACCAAACGACCACACATGTAAACTCGCACACACCTCAGTTTTGTTTTGTTTTTGGATTTTTGCTTAATGATGGATGATGTTAATGATGTTGAAAATATAAAACAAGAATTCGCTTATTTACATATTTTCTATTTCTCATGTTATTGTTTTCTTTTCCGAAGCTGTTTTAACACGTGCATTTTCCACAACATTTTTAGTCAGATTTCCATCGCTGAACTTGTTGTCCTGAGTATTTGTCCACATCCACCGTCCCTGACCTCTGATAAACTTCTGACCTCAGTTTGTAGTTCCCTGACGTCAGCAGATGGTCTGTTTTTCATTTCCTGTTCGCTCTGATAGGTCATTAACAGCAACGGTGTTTAGCCTCTTTTCTTTAATTAAACGAGACCGGTGCAGATGTATGGGACACTTTACATACTAAACTTTATTAACCTCCTGAGACCCGGCGTCCTCATATGGGGACATTAGGTTTTAGGTTTGCTGCAGCTTATTCTGCTTCATTTAGACCTGTTGTCCTCATAAGGAGACACTTTTTTCTGCCATGTACTGGTAGGGAAGGCTCAGTACACTTGTTTATTTATGCTTATTAACTTTTCTAGTTTGATGTGACATGAAAATTTAACAAATTCACAAGTGCACGTTTGAGGGCGTTGGGTTTTCATTGTTTCCCGTTTTGATTTTGCATTAAAATAGTTAAAAGTTTTATGCTTTTGGTACATATCGGTGACTTAAATTGAAATATACAGTGAAACAATCCCTGTGTCCACCGAACCTTTGTCAGTGCCTACTTCCAGTTCAAAGATGATGCTTTATTTTTCTTTTTTTTATATACTTCTACTAATCCCAAATACCTAAAAATCTTAATCTTAATCTTAAAGAAATTAAGATGCATTTCAAACAAATGTTTGCGTCTTTGGAGGTTATAGACTGGTTTGGAGTTGGAGTTCAGACACTGAGCTCTTTATTAGGACCATGTAGAGTTTACGTTGTGTTCACTGTTCACTGTGACCTACAGTAGATTGTTAGTTGGGGTCTCTGGGTCCTATATGTTGAAGGGAGGGGCCTCCCTCTGTGGATCATCCCATAGATACTTGATCAGTTTGGAGTCTAGTAAATTTGGAGGCCAGGTCAACACCTTGTGCTGTTCTTCATGTTTCCTTTCTAAACCATTTACTAATTTAATTTTTTAATTTAATTTTGTTTTCTGACGTTGAAGCTGAAGCACAACCTCTTGTCGCGGAGTTGCTCCCGTTTCAAAGCCGATAACCAGCAACAATATTTGCCCTCATGTCCGGCGGCTTTTTTCCTTTTTTCTTTGCTTCTTATCATTTGCTCATTCAGTGGGTCTCTCTGTCTCTCTGATCTGTACAGTCTGTGTGCTGCAGCAGTGAGGGTACTTCAGAGCCTGAAGTGGCTCACAGGCAGCACCGCGTCGCACAACCGCTGCTTTAAAGTGAAAAAGGGATCATCCAGATCAGTTTGGCAAACTTTGAAACAAACGCGTTGAGAGAAAGAGAGAAAAGACGAAGATTTGTGCATTAAATATGATTCGTTTTGTCACACTGATGAGACGAGATTAGACTTTATTGTGCCTCGAGGGTGAAAACGTGTTAAAACCGGACGGCATAAAAATGTGTTTTGTAATCACAAGGAAGTGTTCTAGGTTTAATCTAATCTGCTGATTTAAATCAGGAAGTATTTGAAGAAACATGTAAACAAGATTCTTTTATGTCATCAGTGAGAAATTTTAAATGTTCCAGTTGTATTTAGCTGCTAATGCTAATAAAACAATCAAAACTAAATGAAAACTAAAATAAGATTTTAAAAAAATAAAAAAAACAACCTCTCTGTCTGTGAGCCACGCCGGACAAAGGTCACCGCGCTCTCTCAGGGACAAAGGTCTCCAAAGGTGTGTTTATGTGTGTGTGTTTAGTGGTGAGGGTGTGTGTGCTCAGCGTATCAGCCTTTCAAGACAAGTCTCTCTGATTCTCCCCCCGCCACCCCCTCCCGCTCAGGTTACTCTGACAGACTAAAGCAAACAGCGAGGAGTTTGTGAGTAAAGCCTGGGAGGCATCAATCTCTCGTGTCTGCCCACAAACACACACAAACGCACACTCACGCGTATCTGTGTGTGATTGTTTGTGGTGATTTTCCCTGGTGCCAGGCTTGTTTGACTAAGACTTCAACAAGAGAAAACACACAAGGAGACGCAACCTGCATCACTGGCAGGTAACCACGGGATACACACACCTTTCTACTTAGCTTCCCTGTGAGGACCCCGACTGACCCGAGTCGAGACCTTTTAATTCAACTTTGAGGTTCATTTTCATTTCATCCTGATATATATGGGACATTAACGTAGATGTATGAGCAGTCACCTGCAGTTCCTCAAATGAGCACTAGAGGTGGGGTCTAAAATCGCGTCAACCCTCATAGACCTCCATGTTAAAATGTGCAACTTTAACATAGAAATAAACACGTTTACACACTGCTATAAAATAAATAAAATTAAAAAGCAGTTATGGTTTCAATAGTTTTTGTATTGCACCTGCACCGCTGCTGTCGGCTGCAGGTTGGGGAGCAATGCAAGAACCAGGGAGACCCATGAAGAGAGAATTGTTTGGAGGAATTTGTTGGTAAAAACAAAGTTAGTTATATCTTTGAGATGTCATGAGAAGGTCTTCCAGACAGAAGCACAACTTCCCAGTGTTCAGCCACACTTTTTGTCAATAGCACAAACCACTGTGAGTTACAGTAATTCAAATACAGCCGGCTTTAAGGGTTCATGCTGTCACCCAGTATATTTATATGCATGTTATTGCCCTAATCTGACTCTAACTGGACAATAAACGAGTTTCTCTGACTGGCATACAGACTAAGGCATGTATACGCCTTAATCAGAGTTTAACTAGACAATGTTTGCGCAACGACTGCACTGGCGTATGACCCCAGAACAAACACTTCTAAGAAAGCCGCTCGCAGAAGAAGAAGATAAACAGGGCCAGTAGAAGAACCACCTGAGGGAAAGTGCCATCTAATCTGAACCATAAATAGCACTAACATTACATATGTAATTAAAAAGCTGAACTATTGTCCATCTTGTTCTGCTACATGAACGACAATTGTTATTATATGACATAATAGGTCAACTGGAAAGGAAGACGTATTAACTCACTGAAAAGACACATATCGCCACCTAGTGCGGAGGAGGAGGAGGACATGTTCCCGTCAGTTATTCGATTTTCTCCGTTGCATGTAAACTGGGACAAGGACTGTCAGCAAACTTTAATTAACCATACAGTAGGCGGAGTCATGGCCTGTCAAGATGGTGGCCACCTGTGTCAACCAGTCTGATCTTCAAACCAGGGATGAGAAGACACCGAACACCCACGTGAAGAAAAACACAATCTGGAAAATGTCCTTGTAATCAAAGAACACGTCTGAAAAGAGAAGAAAGAGCATTTAGTGATTGATTTGTGTGAATTAACTCTTGATGAATTAAGTTAATGAAGCAGCTTTTGCCTTGTGCTCTAACTCAGGTTAAATTATCCAAAATTTTCCCCCACTTTAGGAGTCAATCTGAGAGAATCCGACCAGAAATCGTTGCCAAGACCTTGCATCAAAACCAAAGATACTGACTCTTTCTAAAAACAAACAACTCATCTTTAGCCTCGAGCAAGTAGCAACCAATAAGACAATTATGAAAAAAGCCCCTTTGCTCCAAACACAGCTCCTGTTTTTGCCTTTTCAGGGGAAGCGTAAACCTTTGTCCCAGCGGAGACCTGTCGCAGCAAGGAAAGTGCATGTGAATTAACAATGGCTCGGTTCCATTAAGTCTCCCAGTCAGCTATGACTGTGAAGGAGTGTGTAGGACCTCCCCTAGGTGGAATGCAGCCGTCATTAATTCACCAGTGATTTCGGGACTGAGACGGGTCAACATGTCTGCCGCGAAGAAACCAAACACAGCAGCAGTCGACCGTTCTGGCTGAAATGGTGAATTAAAGTTTGAATGCTGCTGCGTTGATGCATTAAAACGATGGAGATGAGATGGTTTAAGCTTCTTTGTATCGTTTACTGCAGTTCATCCGAACCAGTCACACTTCTGACACAGCTGGACCCCACTGCTTTAACCTTTAACAGTTTATATATATATATATCCTTTGCAAACCTCATATTTTCATGTTGAAGTAAAACATTTCTCTTTGAAGTTCAGCGGAAGGAAAAGTCTGCAAAAGTCCAAGTGGCCTTCACTTGACGGCAGAGGCAGAAACGTACATCTCTGCCTCTCGGCCTCCATGTGTGAGTCGGCTCAATCGTGGCGCCTCTCCGTGTTTGATCTGAACACGCCTTCAGGATTGAATTTAGATGATTTTTATTTATTTATTTATTTAATTTTTTTTTTTGTTTCCATAGCAGACTGTAGATTGTGTGTTTCCCCCCCCCCCTCCTGCCGCCGCCCCCCCTCCCAGGAAGCCACTTTCATGTCAGCGCTGCATGAAAATAGGACGTGCACAGACTTGGAGCTTGTTTGGCTGAGGCCATCCGTCACAGAGAACAAACGTCACGGCTCTCTGTCCGACTCACGTTAGCGACTCTCTGCACGCAATTTTTAATGTGATGAGAAGAGAAAGTCATCAGTGGACGCCTGGAGGACAGAAAATACAGAACGAAGCTTTTAACAGTTGTGACCGAATTGTGACTGTCTCCTGTTTATTAAGCTTTTAACTTTTAACTAACCTTTCCTAAAATATTACCTCTCACATCCTGTTATTTTATTTATGTGGTGTGCAGCAATCAGGCATAACATTACGACCACCTTCCTAATATTGTGTAGGTCTCCCTTGTGCCTCTAAAACAGTTGTGTCTCATCAGAGAACGGACATGGACCTTCTGAGGGTGTCCTGTGGTGTCTGGCAGTACATTGTTGTTAGTGGGGTCCTTTGGGTCCTATGGTTTGACTGGAGGAGCCTCTATAGTGGATCATCCCACAGATACTTGATCAGTTTGGGATCTAGTGAATTTGGAGGCCAGGTCGACACCTTCTGCTGTTCTTCATGTTTTGTTTTGTTGTGTTGTGTCTAAAGCGTTTTTGTGTCCATCAGGCTGCATCCTGCTGCCATCAGGGAATGTCATTGCTATGAGGTGGGGGTGTCTTGTTTGGTCTAGGTGAGTATTAAATGTCTAATTAACATCCACATGAATGAATGCCAGATCCAAAAGTTTCCCAGCAGAATGATGAATTGTCGCCAGATTACATAAAAGTGGTTGTAGTCGTTTTAAGGAGTTAAAATATTTTAGACCACGTATTTTCTATGGTGTGTCTCTTCTTTCAGCTGGTTCCTGTGGGTTGAACTCAACTACACTACTAGTGATCTGTTAGTCATCGCTTTCCTTTTTTACAACCATAATCTTTCTTCTGAATTCTGATGTTCTTCTTTATGTTGATAATCGTTCAAGGCTTTTTCGGCTCTATAATATTTGCCCTGATCGCCTGAACTCATAGAACCTCGGTTACATTCGTAACTACCCCATAGGTTCTGGTGTACTTGCCGTTGACTGTTGTGTGTCTCTGGCCAACTAATCATTGCTGGTTGGTGTGAAACACATTGTTACTGGTGGTTCTTCATGTTTTTTTTTTTTTTTTTTTAGTATTTATTTATTTTAGTTGTTTTGAGTTTGTTGTTGTTGGATGAATGTCAATGAATTGTCACAAGATGCTCAGTGTTATTTACTTCTCCTGTCTCCTGGTTTTAATGTTGTGGCTGATCGGTCCAGTCTTAAACCGTTCATCCTCAAGTAGAGATGAGGAGCAAATGTCACAGCACCTCGAGATTTTTTAAAACAAGTACCAACAACTCTTGTTATTGGCTTTACAGGCAAAGTACCTGTTTGTAATGTAATGTTTTTATTTTTTTAAATTAACTTATTAACTGAACATTTCAACGAACAAACAAACAAAATGTAGTTTATCAGTGTATTTATATATGAAATATGATTTTTCTTAATTTTTTTAAGCAGCTGGTCAGACTTTTTTCTTGCAGGCTTTGTGTGTTCACTTGTTCAGATGGTGTTGAAGCGTAGTGAGAGGAGTTTATGTTTTATTTCAGTTGAAGAAAAAAAAAAACGTTTTAATGACAGTTTAAGTAGAAAATCAGCTTTAACACTGATGACAGCACTCAGACAATCTGCTCGGCCGAGACCTGCTGAAAGCTTCGATGTGTCCAAACGAGCCTCTGAACAACCAGGTCACTGGGAACGCTGGGGCCCCGCCAGCTTTTGTGTCAGTGTGTGTGTGTGTGTGTGTGTGTGTGTGTGTCAAAGCCATACACTCTCCTCTCATGTTGGGAGAGCAGAGGCCTGGCCCTTCCCTCCTCTGTGACCGTTGTCCTCCTCCTCCTCCTCCTCCTCTTTTTTCTTTCCTCCGTCCCCTTTTCCTCCTTAAACTGTCTTTTGTTTTCATTTTGCGTTGGCATTTCTGCTCCGTCGTTGTTCGGGACCTAAATGAGTCTTGACTGGCTCGCAGGCCACTGGAGAAGCACAAAGGACTTCGTTCCACTCGCTACAGTTGATCCATTGTGGCCGTCCCACAATGCACTAATTGGCGACGACAATTAAGCGCGGTCGACACTCAGCTTCAATTTGCCCGCTGCTCCACGTTCATCACAGGCAAACGAGTCCGAGCTCCGTGCTCCGTGCTCCGTGCACCCCCCACCCATCCATACTCTACCCCACCCCCCAGATAATATTAAACATTCACTCTCAGGCAGCTTCACGCTCACCTTCATTCGCATCAATCCCATTCGTCTCTGGAGGCCGAGCTCCTGAGCTGAGTCCGTTTAGAGGAGCTCTTGTTTATTTCAGGCCGGAGTTCATCCTTAAAAAATAAATAAATTTCTGTCTTTTAAGGGAAATATAGTGTTTGCTCCCGCACACAGATCGATGAACCGACAACTCAAAGATCATGAGACTAGAACGATGTTACGCACAAACGTCTCAGACGTTTCCTTTAACGTAAATACTGGAACATTTTACCAGTTTTCTCCTGTTGTTACATATTCACAGGGGAAGTCTGCACATATTTAACACTCAGTTCTATTTTCAGTATGAACTCATAAGATAGCCACATGTATGCAGAGAAAAAAAAGATCATAATTGAAAAGATTTAGCTGAAGTGAAGGAGTAAATCTTTAATTTTTCACCACTGGATGTGATTGAAAGTTTTGAATCTGCTACTAAATGAATCTTTTTATTTTTTATATCAGTCACTAATGGAGCACAGAACTGAACTTCACCAAAGACTAACCAGTGGGTTAAGAGTAAATTCACCAGCCTTCATGATTCCAGTTTTAGTGTTTTTCTGTTTGAGAGGTTCATGTCTGAGTTGGAAGAGAACGCTGTCAAATCTCTGACCGGTGGTTGCTTTAAAGTCGGCTCTAAAAGGCACAGCTGTACCCTACAAATTCTAAAACGCAATACGTCCAACAAGGGTTTTAAAAACATCTGGCTCTCCAAACTTAACATCTAACTTGGGAAACAAACAGTTCACCCCCAGGGAGAACAGACACGCATTTGAAACTGTGCGAAAAACTCTGCAAAAAGAGTAAAACTCAAACGTAAATGACATAAACAGAAATCCTTGATACCTTTCATGCAATCTCAGAAAGGAAGCTACTTGTAAAGACTACAAGTGTTTTGATGTCTCCATTTAAATCTACTCTTTACATTCATTACAGTTGTGTCAGTAGCTACTTTTCAGATTCCAGTTAAAGATGAAGAGTTAAAGATTATGTTGTGACTTTTTGGAGCTCAAGATTAAAAACAGTGAAGTAGTGCAACTGTTTTGGAGGCACAAGGGAGACCTACACAATAATTGGAAGGTGGTCTCAGAAGCAAAAAACGACAAAGGTTTCAAACACTTCCACTATTAAGAAGTTTGTCTTTATTGGCATCAGTGGCTAGCGGACAAACATGAACAAAACCAGACATGAGGAATGAACAGTGGCGATTGTAAAACGAAAAGAATCGAATCAACTCCCTGTTCTTGCATAAGAGTTTGGCTGCGATGGAGAAAAACAAAAAAAAAATTAACAAAACAAAAAATTTGACGACGAATAACTTAAAAAGTGCAAAAGAGTTCCTGTCCAGTTAACTCTGCTTAAATACTGTACAATATATAATCTTCTCCAGAAATGACGATCGTCATGTGCCTGAAACATAAAGAACGTTTCTTCCAGTCGATGTTCAAGTTAAGTTTTGTCTTTATGCAAAAGGAAAAACAAACAACATGTTCTCAAATATTATAATACGTTCAAGTAAAAGTTTAAAAAAAAAAAAAAGCAAATGCAATCAAACTTGTTCTTTAAATTGTCTGAACAAACAGCATAAAATGAGCAACAAAAAAAAAAAAAAAAATCCAAAACTTTCACTACATAAGATGAGAACTGTGGAGCCCGGCAGGCGCTTCATTTATTTAATCATTTCATTTATGTTTTCAATCATTTGTGCACGCAGATTAGTAACTTGTGCTTTGTAATATGCAACAATACACTGAGGCTAATTTATCCCAGAGGATGTTTGGTTCATTTGCAACGTTAAAAACATCTAATGCATGATATAAAAAAAAAGTTTCTCCAGATGATCTTAACCACTTTGTTGTGAGCGAATCATGATCTGTATTAAAGCCTTTGAGTCTGGGTTGGTGTGCAGAACTCTAATCTGTGCAAACATTTAAAAAATAAATAAATAAATGAAGCTCCTTGAATCCTGCCGGGCTCCACGGTGCATGAAAAGAAAACCCCACGCATTCAAAATAAATACAAATACTTCCCTTTTTTTTTTTTTTTATGCAGCAGGCACAGTCAATCAGCTTCAGGTCAAAAACCAAACAATAGAATAAATAAAATCAGTGCACTTTTCTTGTCATACCCTCAACTACTACTCAGTCTACAGAATCCTGCGTGCTTCGTAGACATGGATCACTGTCGGTCTGATCTCGTAATACGTGTTCCTGAATAAAACCAGAGTCAGTTCAGTCAGGCGCTGATAACAGCAGCTTATTCCCACAAAGGTCTAACATGGTTTTTATGGCTCAAAAGAGAGAAAGAGAGAATCAGTCTATCCACACGGAGACTTTCAGGAAAAGAAAACATGGAGCAGGAAGAGATGGCAGCTACGTTTCCATCCACATTATAGATAGTGAATTAAAAAAAAGAAGAAGAAGAAGCTCGCGTCGTAGCAGAATATGAGTCTGAGCAGTTGGATTTCATTATGTTTCAACCAATAAACACAAAAATCTACGTGCAACCAATCAGAGCAACGTACTACGAGTTGTTTTCTGCCTTAATTGCTTTATTTCACTGTCAATGTCTTTCTGATGGCGGCCATCTTGTTCTCACCGTCACATAAAACCCGCCCACCTGATCCTATTGGCCCAGATGACGCGGCCAAAATTTCCTCACTTAAGATTTTGTGGTCGTGGAGGAGCTTTAACGTGGCCCTCAGGCTCCTTTAACCTCCTGAGACCTGACATTTTCTCGTATTTGGGATCAGTAGGAGCTAAGAACAATAAAAACTAAGCGTCACCTGTGAACAGGAAGAAAGATTTTGGGAAAAGCATTATGTCCTTATATGTGGACACAGGGATAATTTCACTCAATATTATAATAAAGTCTAACCAACATGAAACAAAAAATAAAACTGTTAATTTTCATGTCTGAACATGGACAGAATTGTAAATAATGCAGTCCCAACGTCCACAATCGAGTACTTGCTAATTAGCAAAGTTACGGCTTGTTACTGTTGATAGAATTTGCGTGTTATATTAAACTAGAAAAGTTAATAAACATAAATAAACAACTGTAAAATCTGATGAGGTTTTGCATCTTATCCATTTTTGTTACGTGATCGTCTGCAGAATGAATCAGCAGAAATGCCCGCTATCATGTTTTTACACCAACTAGTTATGAGGAAAAAAGTTTAAATGAAGCAGAATAATCGGCCACAAACTTTAAACTTAACGTCCCCAGATGAGGACGCAGGGTCTCAGGAGGTTAAAGCTGCAGACTGGGGTGCAGCTTTAAGCCAGAATTGACTTTCTTTAGTTTGTGATAAGCAAAACTTAAAAAAAAACAAAAAACTCTAAAAATGAATTCAGTCTGAACAATATAATTTTCTTCAAGCCGACAGAAACGACCCCCGCTCTTCCTCTTCTTCACGTTCGTGTAAAAACGTGGACGGAGACGCAGCTGGTGCGGCGGCGTTAAGTCAACTGAAGTGTTTCCAGACCTTTACACATGAAAGCGGAGGGTTATATAAAGGCCATCTAGGTTGCATAGAGATACTAAAAGCTAAAGCCGCTATCGTGTTGGATAGATTCTGCATGAGTAAAGCACAACAGGATGTAGAATCACAGAGGAAGAGAAAGAGGAAGAGGAAGAGGAAGAGGAGGAAGGCAACAATGAGAGAATAAGTTACAGTATATTATTGCCCCTTTTTTTTTATTTTACACTCAGACGGATGGAGGGATGGAGAAAAGTTTGAAATTAAAGTCCGGTTGCATTTACAGTCGAGAAAAACACTGATGAGTTTGAAACACGTTTCAGTGAATAAGAGGACGGGTCAGCTATTAATTTAATTATTTATTCATTATTCAGTGAGTTCACATCTATGTAAACCCAAAATCCACTCGAATGCTCTCACTGAACGGGACTGTAAATTAATTTTTTATCATTATTATTATTATTATTAAGGACAAGTTCACATTATTTACTTTAGATGTATCGACTATTTAACAGGTTCTTTAAAGATACTTTTTTTTTTTTTTTGCAAATTCTGGTTAGAGAGGTTGGTCTCAACATGCTTGGCATCAGGCATAACATTATGACCACCATCCTAATATTGTGTAGGTCTCCCTTGTTCTTAAACTGTTTCTGAGTCTGTGCGTCAGGCTGCATCCTGCTGGATTAGGTGGGTCCAAGTGGTTTTAATGTTATGGCCAATCGGTCTGGTCTTAAACTTAAGCAAATAGTATAAATGTTTTTTTAACTTATTAACTGAACATTTACATCCTTTTATTTCTAAGAGCACCTGACTGTGGTTTTAGGACAGAAAAACTGTGAACTTGTCCTTTAATATTTAATACATTTATTCTCGTAACAGTCGCCATTCAAGTCTACGGTAAAGTTTTATTTGGGCGACTCCACCACGTTTTTTTTTTTTTTTTAGATTAATGGTTATTTCCCTTTTCAATTTGCAGTTATTCAAGTTACTCTGTGATTTAGTTTGTAAACAAAGACGTGTTCCCAGAGGCCAGGATTCATTTTACGCTTAGTTCGTCGGGAGAAACCCAGAAGAAAAGCAGCAAATTTCCCCAAAATATTTGCTCATTTCCAGTCTAATCATTTCTTAACAATAAGAGCAGGCGGTTTGATTAAACCACCAATATGTTTTTTATTATTTAACGTGAGGAAAAAGCATTAGGTGAAGATGGAGGTGTGTGTAGGGACAGAGATGGAACAAGACGTCCTGTGTGTGACGACATTAAACTACATAATAGCAGTAGTTTAGTCTGTGAAGCCTGATGCAGCCGTTCTTCGGTTAGTCCCCCCCCTCCACCCCCCAGGTCTTTACAGTGGGACGGAGGAGGCTCTGCTCAGGTGTGTGTGTTGGCAGGTACACAACCTGATGATGCAGGTTCTTTCCCTCAGACACACACAAACCAGGAAAAAAAAAAAAAACAAAAAAAAAGAACAGGCACTTTGTCCAGTGTCACGGCCGTCACGGCGGTGCCCTCTTTGTTACCACTTCTCTCTGTGTGTGTGTTGGTCTCAGGTGTCCTGGTAGGGCAGGTGAAAGCATCCGGGGCTGTCGTCTTCAGGCGACCAGAAGGACGACGGCCTCTTGTGGTGGAGCTCTCGACGAACGCAGCGAGGACACGGCTGAGCTTTCTGACGACACTCTGTGTGGAAGACGGCGCCGCAGCCGTCACACCTGAAGACAAGGACACACGCAGGTCAGACACGACTAGTCGAATAAAATAAATCAGACACAACTAGTCAAATAAAATAAATCAGACGCGAGTAGTCGAATAAAAAAAAAATCAGACGCAACTAGTCCAATAAAATAAATCAGACACGACTAGTCGAATAAAATAACGACTGGTCGAATGAAATAAATCAGACACAACTAGTCAAATAAAATAAATCAGACGCAACTAGTCAAATAAAATAAATCAGACACAACTAGTCGAATAAAATAAATCAGACACGACTTGTCGAACAAAATAAATCAGACACGACTAGTCGAATAAAATAAATGAGACATGACGAGTCGAATAAAATAAATGAGACATGACGAGTCGAATAAAATAAATCAGACACGACTACTTGAATAGAATTAATCAGACACAACTAGTTGAATGAAATAAATCAGACACGACTAGTTGAATAAAATAAATCAGACGTGACTAGTCGAATAAAATAAATCAGACACGACTAGTCGAATAAAATAACGACTGGTCGAATGAAATAAATCAGACACAACTAGTCAAATACAATAAATCAGACACGACTAGTCCAATAAAATAAATCAGACAAACTAGTCGAATAAAATAAGACAGACACGACTAATCGAATAAAATAACGACTGGTCGAATGAAATAAATCAGACACAACTAGTCCAATAAAATAAATCAGACACGACTAGTCGAATAAAATAAATCAGACACGACTAGTCCAATAAAATAAATCAGACGCAACTAGTCGACTACTCATTAGTAGCCAGCAGACTTGGTGCACATCTGTAAAGCCTTTAAAGAGAACCCATGTTGGTCCTGATCCACTCTGTTTGATTTGACATCTTCCTAAAGCCCACGTTATCATAGCTTTCACTACGCTCTTCAAATGGAAACAACAAAGAGCTGTCACAGATATATTTTTACAGATATCTGCCAAAGAAAAGAGAATAATGGTCAAAACTACAAATATAACACAGTGCACAGATAAAATCATTAAAACTTGATTGTAATAAATCACAACTGTCCATTAACGGTGATTACTCATTTCCTGCACATTCACCTTCTGAGTAACTAAGTCAACAAAGTCCAACACGGTGAGGATTTATAGTTCCGTTCCAGTAAGTACAGCAGATACAACTGTTATCAGTTAAGACTTAACACTTCCCTCACAAGTCATAAAACACAGCTCCACGAGGTGTGTTTGTCCACAGCTCAGAGCCTTCAAAGAATCCGTCCCGATCAACTCTTATCTGTCTGCTCTGTGTCGCTCTGAGTTTCAGGGACGAGGATCTGGACTGTGTCGCACAAGATCCCTCCATGCAACAGACACACACACACACACACACACACACACACACACACACACACACACCAACACACACACACACACACACACACAGACACACACAGAGCTTTAGTGTTAGCAGATAGCCAACGGTCACTTCATCCAGCTTCCTCCCGGTCATATCTGTCCATGCAAATACTTTAGTTATTTTTGGTTCAGATTTTACAGCCTGTTTCATCTCAGCGACTTCCAGGTAGAAAACCTCAGAGTCAGTGGATAAACGCGACTGACGAGGTGGGAAGTTGACACAAGACGAATATTACGTGACCCCCAAAAAAATGTTTTCCTCACGTCTATTACTATTTCGATGTGAAACACCACCAACAAACTGAAATAAAACATCATAAAAATCAGCTGTTTAAGAAGCTTTTTAAATGCATTTATGAGCCATACTCTCCGCCATCTTTATTTTACGTCATCAGATGTGTCAGTTGCTTTGGCTGCTTTTGAAGAAGACGTAGTTTAGTTTGAAAATATGTCAGAGGACGAGGCAGAAAGGGAGATTCCTCGTTCAACTAACCCAGTAGCCTACGCTTACGCCATGAGTCTTCAACAGGGGGACAGAAGTTTAGGTTATTTAAGTTACACAAATGAACAGATAACTTGAACCGACTCATGAGTTTTTTTTACTAGAACTATTAATGAAATCTACAAGACCACACGAGGCAAAAAATTATAAAGATATTCTAAAAGTTTTAATTGTTTAATTTAAATGTAGAAAAAAAGTACTGGTGTTTCGCACCGTTTCGGTTTTACCAGACTATTGTTTTTAGCTGTTGTTAGCGTCACATGGGCTGGTAGTTCCCATATTACGCATGAAAAACTTAAATTACACTGTAACAGCATTTCAACATATGTATGTGGAAAAATACTGTCTGTATGCAACAAAAACTGATCAAGAGTGCTAATAAATCTAATATTACAAGCAGGCGGCCATCTTGGAAATTGAATTCTACGACTTTCTGAGTAGAAAATCCAACTTTTGGGGGCGTTCCAGTTCTAAATTTCAACTTGGAACTCAGAAGATTATAATGGAGCGTTTCATTTGTACTCAGAAGTCAGAATTTCCAACAGTGCAAAAATGCAAATTTTAATTCCAGCTTGCAACCTTTTGAGTGCAGCTAGCCAACGTGGGAGAACAGGTGGTCGTGTCAGTGGTTAATAAAAAAAAATTCAGTCTTTAACTTTATAAAACTCATGTGAACATCCAGGAGCAATGCAGAACATGCCTCCTTTAAATGGTTTTCTAATGTCCTCCTCTTTTCCTGTCGTTTTCAGTGTGAATACGTAGCTTGACAAGTTGAGCCAACCACTCCAGTGACAGCGATGGCGGCGACCTTTGTTGAAACTTAAATAATCTTTTTAGCATGAGCGCCACAAATAAAAATCAGAAGTAGATATTTGTCCTGCTCAAATCAAACCGAATCCACACACACACACACAGGAAACACAAGAGGGAAGTCAGAAATACAGTTGTTCCTGGGAGCTATCGGCGCTATCGCGTGCAGATCCTCTGACTCACTTTTCCGCCGTGTCAAGTCTAATCTTATCAGATCACATCAAATATAAATCAGTCGCATCTATGACGGCCGACCGCGTTAAAGGTTCAGATTGATGAAAAGGTCAAGGCAGGACGTGCACCTGCGGGTGGCGTTCTCCTGGAAGGGGTAGATGACCTGTCCGTTCTGGCAGAGCTCGCAGATGAAGCCTTTCTCTCGACACAAGCTGCAGCTGAACACATGGGAGCTGGCGAACTTGATCACCTTGGACAGGAAGGGAGCCAGTTTACCGTCAATCACCTGGAGGAAGAAGAGGAGCGAAGGAAACGATCAAGACAAACCAATAAAACGCACGTTTTTTTGTTGATTAATACACATACATGCAAGTCAAAAGTTTGGACAAACCTTCTCATTTAATGTTTTTTTTGACTATTTACATTGTAGATTCTCATTGGAGGCATTTTTTTAATGGACTGATTAATTTATCATTTACTTCTTGTGTTAATCTTTCAATTGCTGTGTTTCCATTACCCTAGGAATGCGCAAAACCTAAATATCATGATAAAAAACTAGTAATGGAAACATCTACATTTCGAAAAAAAAAAAAACTAAAACATCACTGGTTTTTCAGATGTATTGATATAAAATTTTATTGCAAAAGTGCAATGGAAACACTTTTTTTGCATTTCCCCACCAGAGGAGATGATGCAGGGGATCATGTGACCAGTTCCTTTTAAGTCCATCTTCCTCAAAGTGAAGTCTCGCGAGAAGAGAATTTAAGAGAATTATTGATATCACATAAAGACGAGACTTTAGGAGAGTTACAGCTCATTTAATGGAAACACGTACAAAGAGTAATTGTACTTTATCAAAATTTCAGAAATATCACTTTTATTTTGCAAAAAACTGTAATGGAAACACAGCCACTTAATCCTTCATTTAACTTACCATTAAATAATAACCAAAGTTAACTTTTCCTTAATCTTTTATTAAAAATGCTGTGTCTGAAGCTGCTATGAAAATGCAACAACCAGGAGAAATTAATATAAAAACTGATTTTAAAATAACTTAAGCTACATCTCCTGGAGAAAAATCAACAGGAGGAGAAACTGGAGGGAAGACAGTAAATGAAGAGAACGTCTTTTAATGGCAACGCTTGGCAAGTTCCTTTAAGACCTGAGCCCTCGGGGGTGGGGTGGGATGAGGTGGGGTGGGGTGAGGTTTGGGGGGGTTTGGCAGCCACAGGGAGTGGAGCTGTATTGTCTTGGATCGACGTGGATGACTGCACCGAAAAGCCGCGAAAAACTTCCAGACGTGAAAAACCGAACGCGGCTGCAGAGCTTTGTCGTTGCTGCGTTAATAACGCAGACAGAGCCGCAGGCAAAGTAAGATGGAAGTGAGACAGAAACGGAGCAGAAAGTAAGAGAAAGAGAGGCGGTGATACAATATGCCAAGAGAGATCTTGAGAGGGAGCGAGAGCCTGTATTCAGATACAAGTGGTTCCACCTGGCAGAGCTCTGGACCTCCCAATTATAACCTCCTTCATGCTGTTTGTTAGCCGACGAGGACGAGAGGACGAGAGGACGAGAGGAGGACGTGAGATGGAGAGAGCAGGAAGAAACCACACACACGGAGGAAACGAGCACACTGAGGCGTATACTGAGGCTGATTATAGTAAACCATCAATATCTACTACAACAAGGCAGCGGCACGGTGCTTCTAAGGACACTCTCTGGATGCAGAGACGTGTCCTCCTTAAGAAGTTTGTAAGAATGATGAAGCAAATGGAATTAAGCCCAGAGAATAATCCATATGTTGCTTTAAACTGAGCAAAAACACATTTGTTGAGTCCGCTTCATGACTGTGCACATGAATCTGTTTAAAACATACAAAAAATAGTATATTTATGTAGCACATATGTGTATATGTGTACGTATGTATAGTATAGTTAAAATTGTATGTTAATGTACTGGACATATTTTATATATTTATATGGATGTTTGCATTGGAGGAATGGTTAAAAAGAGGTGCCAACTTAAATAAATACTTTTCGAACAGATGGGCTGTGTTTCTGTTCATATATATATATTTAGTTTTTTGGTTTATAATCATCATTTCTTTCTTTTGTGTGTACAAATGCTTACATATTTCTATACACGTCTGACATGTTTGAAATAAAGCTCATTTATAACTTCATTAATAAGAATAAAAATAGACATATAAACGTTAAGACCTGCAGTTCCTGGTAAGTCAACACATCTTGTAGCTAGCTAGACCTAACTAACTAAAGGGTTGTTTCCTAAACGGCATATTTTAAAATGATCGGCTCGGGTTTCAGCAAAACTATTGTGTTACAGTAGTTATTTGTCTTAAATTTGCCATAAACAAAACCACGTCCCTGTATCGTCAAAACTTCTTCTGCTTCTGTTTTAATGGCAACTGGCCAGAACTAAAATCAGGTGACTTAACTCTCATAAATGAAGTGAGTCAAACTGAAATTTGAAAAGGAAGCAATGTGGATGTTTGCTGAGGTGGTAGTAGGAGATCATCATCCAATAATACCAACTGGATTCACTATATACAAAAACATATCGGGAAATGAAATAGATTGAGTGCACTCAGACAAAGGCTGCACTGAAATACTGTGTTTAAAAGAAAAGAAAAGTTTCCTCAAGACAGCGTCAAGGTGAAACGTTAAGTTAAGGAGTTTATGGTGTTGGACGACCAGAACATTTTTAAAACAGAGAACCGAGGTACGAGCTACCCTCTCCATGCTATATTAGCTTTGACAGCTCTATTTGTTTTATTTAATACAGTCGCACGGAGTGAACACGATCTTGGAGAATACAAGGACTTAAGAAAAGCTTTTATGAACCTCCAGGGAGGAAAATTTAGTTTTTGCTCGGATCGGCCAATGTTAAATGGTCGGGCGGCAATCAAAGACCTGATTGGGACATCGCTAGACATCCTTCAGACACATTAAACGTCTGGAATATAATGTTTTTCTCTCAGTGGGACAGACAGGTACAGAGACATGAAGCTGACATGAAGTATATATGTGCTCCCCATCACCCCACCAAACCTAAGCAGGCCTGCTCAGTCGGTCCAGCCCAGTCCACATGACGAATGGCTCTCCTGATGGAGGCTGACAGGCTCCGTAATTAAGGCCCACTATAATTGGACTGGGCAGAATCAAACGACTGGCAGCGCAGCCCTGGTGGCTGACTGGTTCTCTGGAGGCACGGTGGGAAACAAGCAGGAAGGCACAGAAAGATGGATGGATGGCAGAAGTAAATAAGCAAAGAGAGGGTGGGGACGTCATAAAGAAAACAATGAATAAATCAAATCTACCAATCTTCATATGTATCGGGCTCGGATGCAATTTTAATTCTTAACTCTAATATACTCTATATTTTATTGCTGAACACTTTGCTCCATTTTCTTAAACTTGTTACGCTATAAATATTCAGTGACCATTTTATTAGCTGCACCGCTGTAGCACATGCCAGCAGGGTCGCTCTGGGACAATCATCTAGACGGGAGTCTCCAAATTGGACGGGACTACAATGAAGCCAAATATCGACGGCTGCCCTGAGTGTCTGGGCCAACCAGCAGATCTGTCGGAGCTCAGATGATTGTTCTCGCTCAGCTGAGTCGGACTCATTTCTTCCTGCAGACAGGACTCAGGATGTTTGTTGACATGTGTATTCTGCAAAATGGTTCACGACTCTGCCAAGGTGTCGAGGAACTCCTTGCTTTGGTGTAACCAAACCAAAGTTTGGTTTGGGTACTTTAACATTAAACTTATGATACTATTCATCAAGTTAAGATTTATTCACTGTTGACCTAATTATGAAAGGCATCATTCACATTATTCTAGCATTTATTATCATAAATAGCAGCTTTAATGACTCACGCTGATTGCAATTGAAAATCTAGCTGTATTATTTATCTGCGAATGGTTGTGTACGCCCATTTGTGGCATAAAATCATTGGAAATCTACCTTTTTAGTTAGCTTTATTGGTCTATATATGCAAAAACAAGTAACTTGCTAATGCACTGGAAAGCAGTGTGAACATACGAGACATTAACATCTGTAGTATTGGGACTGTAAGGTCATTTGTCCCTCAGACCGTGAGACATCGCCTCCCTGTGAGAAACCAACTGGACTGTGGTCATTATTGCCACTACTGTGTATTATTTATTTATTTTATATACAGCATTATATATTCATGTTTTCCGGTTTTCAGGCTTCTAAATGTGTTTGACATGTACAGTAGTTGCATATCCCATCACTTCTAACCTACTGCTGTTGGGATACTTGTACATTGGGGTTGTGCTGCTCTAGTAGATCGGTTCGATTTTAGAAAGTGACCAATCACAACAGATTCTCACACTTTTAATGTTTTGGTTTAGTGTTTTGGAAAAAAGACACAACTGCAAATGAATGGAAATATTTACATCATCAGTGCTATCGCATCGTTGTTGCCCTCGAGTTCGGTGTCTCAAACACCACCATTATTAATTGGTAGGTAGGTCATAGGTATAATTTGATCCTCATGTTTTGTTTTGTTTTTTATAGATAAGCCAATAATGCAGAAGAATGTGCATGAGGGACTTCCTGACTTCCACCGATCCGCCACAACATTAAACCCACTGAAAGGAGAAATAAGTAACGTTGTCCATCTTGTGACAATTCAATGTTCTGCTGGGAAACTTTTAGACCTGGCATTCATTCATGTGGATGTGCCTTAGACATGTAGCACCCACCTAGACCAGACCAAGCACCCCGACTCCATAGCAATGACACTCCAAGAAAAATCTGTATAGGAGCAACTAAAAAACATGAAGAATGGCACAAGGTGCCTCCAAATTCACTAGACCCCAAACTGATCAAGTATCTGTGGGATGATCCACAGAGGCCCCTCCCCTCAACCCATAGGACCCAAAGGCCACCCAAGTAACAACATCCTGTTTCCAGACACCACAGGACACCCTCAGAAGACCCAAGTCCATTCTCTGATGAGTCACAACGGTTTTGGAGGCACAAGGGAGACCTACACAATATAAGGAAGGTGGTCGTTCCTAGAACACTGATTTACAATAATTAACATTATTAGTTAAATATCAAAGTGAGTCCTTGAGTCTGAACTTCTAAAACACAATAAAACACTTCAATGGATAAAAAAAACAGTTTCACTTCATCCTCCAGACGTATTCACCTATTTGTCCGTTTCCCTCCAAAATTCCTCCCAAAACACGCACACACTTTTCACCTCCTCTGCCTCCATCCATCGTTTCAAACTCCTCCCCCTCCAGTTCAGCCTCTTTCTCCGCTCCATGCAGAGTCTTTGTGCTCCAAAACCTCCTAATCCCCTAAAACTGCTGTTTAACAGCCGTTCGCCTGCCCTCCTCTCTGCCTCTCTCTTAGACACACACACACACAGAATAACACAGCTCCATTGAGAGAAACTAGAAAGCCAGCTGGGATTACATGGCTGGAAAGACCAGGGTGAGCTCTGTTTGGATAACACCCTCTCCTCTCTCACACTCACGGAAGACTTGATGCATGTTGGACGTCAGTGTATCCTTGGTGGAGCCTGTCTGTCTTACCGGGGGGTTCCCCGATTTTCTGAGTAAGGCACCGGGTGAGCGAATGTACACGGCAGGGTCTTGTGCATGACAAGTGATGGATGAAAACATGTAGAACGCAAGAGTACTCCTGAATCTGGATGTTGTGCACATGAATAAAGGCGGCGAGAAACACAAAAAAGAAAAAGGAAAGGGTACATCTAAGTAAACTGTGTACTTTGGATTTTTGACAATGAAACGTGATAAAATCTACTTTAATACATTGAAACTGGGTTTATACCGTGCTTCTGTGGCGTGCAAAGGCCCAAGCTTAAGATAATGATGCACTATTTGGTTTAAAAAAAAGAAGAAAAGAAAAGAAAGGAGGATGTTATACTCAGGAAGCTCAACAAGGTACAAAACTTTAAATCTGTGATGCAGAACTTTTACAAATGAAAGACCCTCAAGCTCTTGACACAAAGGTTCACATGAAACCAGAGTATTAAATTATTAAATCTGCAATCTGAGGTGAGATTACTGCGTTGGCCAGTAACAATGTGTTTCACACCAACCAGCAATGATAAGTTGGCCAGAGCAACTTAAGCCACAGACACAGAACAGTCAACGGCAAGTACAGCAGAACCTATGGAGTAGTTATGAATGTAACCGAGGTTCTATGAGTTCAGGTGGTCAGGACGAATATAATAGAACCGATGAACGATGATCAACATAAAGAAGAACATCTGAATTCAGAAGAAAGATTAGGGTCTAAAAAACAAACAAACAAAAAGAAAGCGGTGATCACCAGTGGTGCAGAGTTCCACTCATTGGAAACAGATGAAAGAAGAGATGCACCGTAGTAAATATGTGGTCTAAAATATTTTAATTTCAAAAAGAAACAAACTCCTTAAAACTTGAGCCTGCTTTTATGTAATCTGGTGACAATCCAATGTTCTGCTGGGAAACTTTTGGACCTGGCATTCGTTCATCTGGATGTTCCTCAGACATTCAGTTACCGACCAAGAACACCAGCCTGACACAGACACACACACAAAAACACAAAAAAAAAAAAAAAAAAAAAAAACATGGAGAACAGCACAAGGCGTTGCCCTGGCCTCCAAATTTACTAGGTCCCAAACTGATCAAATATCTGTGGGATGATCTACAAAGCCCCCTCCCCTCAGCCCACAGAACAGAGTGTCCCACCAACAACATTGTGTTACCAGTCACCACAGGACACCGTCCAAAGGCCCATGTCCATTCTCTGATGAGTTTTTTTTGATCGTTGTATATTTCAACACCTTTGACCTTTCCAGAAAAACAGTTATATGTACGAGACCAGAAACTACAGAAGAAGCAGATAAATAAAACAACATGCTGACACACATCTTTTAGATTCACATGCGTCTCTTTTTTTTTTTTTTGCTCCTCAACATGTAATTTGTTGATGTGCATTTACGCCTCAAAGCCCCCCCCCCCCCCCACACACTCAAAGCCCTGATGAGAAACTGAAAATCTTTCTGAGAACATCTAACATTTACTTAAGAGGCCTGTGTGTGTCTGGACAAGTGTGAGTGGAGAGGCATGCCTGGCATACGGGGAATGCCAGGGTGTCGGTGTGGGAAGCCTGCTGCACGCACACACACACACACACACACACACAAACAGACACACACACACACACACACAAACACTGCTACTACTTTAGCCCCTGCACAAAACCCTAGAAAACATCCTTAAAGGTAGCAGAGGGAAAGAAAAAAAAAGGGCAGAGTGTCCTTAGACAAACACATATGGCTTCTACAAAATGAACTAGTTCCTAATAGGGGGGGTGGTGGGGGTGGAGGGTGGAGGGAGAATATGGGTGGAGGCTGTTTTTGTGTCAGGATGGTGAAAAGACTAGTGCGGTCCGGGGTTTAGCCAGGGGAGTTCAGCCTTCAGTGACCTCTGAGCAGGAACAAAAAAAGCCACGTTGATTAAGAGCGTCATTTTATTCAGGGGGCGAATCAAAAGAAACAAGCTTGTTAATATGGAAAACCAATTAAGAGGCAGAGTGCTTGAGAATCTCCGAGAGGAGGGAAGAGAGACGGGGGAGGCAGAGGAGGAGGAGAGGGAGCTGTGCAGACTCGACCCAAGACAGTTGTTGTTGATATTAGCACGAAATCGCTAGTGTGGGGTTTTTTAAAAAAAAAAAAAAAAAAAAAAATCAAGGGAGAGGAGACGGCTTCGCACACACCCACATCCATAACAGGCATGTGTGCTTAGCGTGTGTGAGGCCAAGGGGATGTAGGGAAGAATGGAGGGATGTCACGCTTTGTTTTTCTGCCTGTTGATTCTGAATGTGACCAATTAGTGAAGCAGAGAGGCACAGAGTGTGGGAGTGGAGGAGGAGGAGGAGGAGGGAGTTCAATCTCTTTCACCGTGAGAGTCTTTGCGGCCCGAGCTCTGAGTCAGAGCGGGTTGAAAGAAGAAAAAAAAAATAAATGGGGCAGGGTACAACATAATGAGCATAATGACAAACAAAAGAACTTTTCAGTCATTTGTGGTCGCTTTCCTCTGACCCCCCAACCTACACCCCACGCCCCCACCACCCCAACTCAATTCGACGACTCAACACTGACCTGCTGATTTCAGCTTTAGAGAAAAAATGATGTCTTTGCTCTCGTATAAAACTGTGAACATTTCATAATCTCCTCATGAATTAAAACAGGGAACAGCAAGCACACACTGAGAGACGGGGCAGTTCGGATTTCTGCTGACGAAATAAGTGACGAGGCCGAGTTTTCACGACGCCCGATACGAATTCTTTCCACCGACGCCATTGTTGTCCGGGGATCAGGACACTTGAAAGAGCGGCTCCAAAATGAACCTATTAGAAGGTATTACCCGCTCTTATCGCCGCTGTGACATGGGACACTTGCCAAAGAAACAAAAGAGAGGCCGTGTTGACTTAAAGGATAAGAAGAGCATTATTCCATATGTTTTCTTTCCGTCAACAAATCCCATGGAAAGACCAAAACTAACAACGTCTTAGTCATTCTCCCCGTCCTGTTTCACGGCCTCGGCTCCGACTCCACGGGTTCGAAAACAGCTCACAATGTGCAGCTTCATATTTTCTTTTTATGCCCTAGTTAGTTCGTGCACCTGCTGCACAAATTGTAGTTTTTAATCAGCAGATTAATACACATCTAGTGCTCTAGTAAATATTTTCAGCAGAAAAAAAGGTAAATGTGGCATAAGTCTTATGCTTATTCTAATGATTTTCTTACAGTGAATAATTATTTAATGTCACGGGGAAAAACATTTCAAATCGAGAAGATCTATGGGTCATAAAGCTAGCAGCTATTAGCTACAGAGCAGCTAACATGTGTCCTACAAATCTACAGGATAAACTTCAAGAAGCTATTAAATAAAGAGAATAAAGTTAAAACACCAACACAAAACCATGTTATGCAAACAACTGACACTACATTTAAGATGTCAGGCAGAGCTTTAAAATGTTGGCGTTTCTTGTATCATGAATTGTTTCTTAAACCTCCAAAACAAGGGATTTACACAAACTCTAAGTGAGTGCCCTGCAGCATTGTTGAGCATTTACGCGTGCGACGACAGCTTTAAACCGGCTGTGCTGAGTTTCTCTGTTAAAAATCAAACAGCAGTTATTGCTGGAGTGTCTCATGTCGGATTTATTATTTAATAATAGTTATTTTGACTAAAATCGCCGAATCACACAGGAGGAGACATCTGTGTTAGAGCCACAGATACGTGGATGACGAAGTCTTTTCTTTATCTAAACCAGTGGTTCTCAACCTTTCTACCATGAGGACCCCGTCCTTATCCTCAGGGTGGATCAAAATCTTAATTTCAAGTGCTAACCTGAACATGCAAGTTAATGAGTTTCCCACATGAGCATTATTAAGATATGGATGGTGTTTGCCCACTGAAATAGTAGGGACCTCATCATTTGAAATGGATGCAGATCATGTTAAGTTTGTATTAAACAAACAACCGTGAGTGAGATCTTTTAATAAAATACAGTAAATCACACTAGTGTAATCCTGTTAACTTCTGTAGTTTAGGTAGATAAAGGTCTCAGTCTCACAGCAGAACTGATCTAAACCATCTGAAGAAGTGGGTTCCAGTTTGATTCACACTGACATTTAGCCTCTATGCTGAATGTGACATCGCTGTATTCACGTGAGGAGTGAGGAGGTTTTGTGAGAGCGTACCTGCTGCAGGTCAGCCATGGAGTACAGGTGGATGTGCTGTAGCAGGTATTCCCTGGGGAAAATCCTGGAGAAAAAGACACACAAAAGAACAAGTTTACTGCACCGTCCTCTACAGAGCTGGTTCATCATCATCAGGACTGAGGCACCGACGAGGCGCTGTTAGTCCATCCATCTCATCCACTTATAACATGCTATTCCAGATGTTTCCTCTCACTGGCAATGGATTCCAGTTCCTCGTGAGGTATCAAAAGATATTCCCAGGTTAGAAAATTCTGGGTATCACCACTAAGTCTTTAAGGAGGTTCTACAAGGAGGCATCTTCAACAGATACTCAAACCATCCCAGCTGGGTTCTTTGCTGGGTTACAGATTTATTTATTAGATTAAATATTGTCAGGAGAGTAGGACTCTGATCTCCCATCTCTAACTATGTATTTTTATAAGTGCAATATGGTGCATTTATTAGACTAAGGGCTACTTTCATGTAATTTTAATGTTCTTGTCCGTCTCTTGTAAGGTTTGCACCATAAACTAATGTCACTGCATATCTGCGTTTGGAGGCTGACCGCCTTAGTAAACTGCTGATTACACAACAAGTACTGAATCCAAGCTTAAACTGGCTCCTAATGCCCTCTGCGAAGACTAGTTTGTAAATAAATAAGGAAACAATGATTCAATGCCGTAGGTACGTGTGAGCACATTTAATGTTTAACCACCAGCCTTTGAGCCCAAGGTGCTAAACAAAGCAGTGACATCAATCCAGACACTGTGGTGAAACGAGCGCATGAATGTTTCAGTTTTCCGCGGACAAATTTGTTTCAAAAGCCACTAAGTGAGATAACGTGTTGATATCTGCGGTTTACGGTGTTTGGGGTAAGAGGCTGGGGAGCGTATTGTGTCAATGAGTGTCCTCACAAAGATATGAAGACGCGCATGTGCGCTCGGAGGCCTCCTCTCAGACCGCTAAGATGGATGGCACCACGTTAAATCCTGGCTAAACCTGTGATGAGTGTCACTAAAACGCTGGGATGTGTGTGCATGTGTGATCCAGACACGTCGTGGCGATATGCACCGCTGATAACCGAGTCTGTTTGGCAGGTTACCAATGGTTACCACATCAGCATTCATAAGACAACACAAACACACGGGGCTGATTGTGCAGTCGGAGCCCAGATGGACACGCCCTTACAGTGTGTGCTAATCTCGATAAAAGCACTTGAGAACTAACACATTTTTAGGATTATATCACAAAGGGCCGACACAGATTGATGCATGTATGCAAATGTACACAACATGCCAACAGCGCACAATGTTTGCACAAGGCCTGAAAGTATTAAAGGCAGAGTTTTATTTCACTATCCTCGGGGATATTTCCACTCCAGCGGACACACCTTTCATTAAAAAACTGTTATCACTGAGCGATTATGGTTGTGTGTGCCGAAGGAGCGTCTGACCCGAGTGAGTGTGTGTCAGCGTGAGGAAGTCTCGCAAATGTGTCTGTGTGTATGTGGCAGGGGTGGACAAGCTAACACGTTGCAATCTAAAGCAAACCAAAGCCGTATCTGTGCACACAGATGTTATCGTGCCAAAGTTACACAGATCATTTTATGTTTAAACTTTTAGGATGTTGTAAGTGTCACCGCTGCTACTTCATAGCCTCACGATAAATAAAGGCGACCATCCTGAGACGCCATCTGGGAGACGCGAGCCCACGGCTGGACGTCCACAGGAGACAGTGGCTCGGTTTTGGACCAGCCTCAAGTGGACATTCAAGGAACTGCAGTTTTTGTCTCTTTCTCTTTGGTTTAAGCTTTTAATTCTGGACGTTGCCGCTCAGAAGAGAAAAAAATAAGAAAAACATCAACTAGACAAGAAGGCACGAGCATTTTTCATCTTCGTCTCATCTGAACATTTAATAAGATGTTTTGTTTGTTTGTCTCAAAAGGTTTCAACTTGTGAACTACGAACACAGACTACTGCCCCCTGCTGTTAGAGGGAGTTATTTTCTCTCACTCACAACGTGCTAACTGGTTGTTGGATGTACCTGTTGTGGTGTGTTCAAGTGCAAACTCTTAGGCAAAGACACAGGCGACCAGAGGAGACTGTACACCGATCCAGCATAACATTATAACCATCCCACTAATACTTGATTAGTTTGAGATTAAGTGAATTTGGAGACAAGGTCAAAATCTTGTGCTGTTCTTCATATTTTTTTGAGTTGTTCCTAAAGGTGTTTTTTGTTTGTGTCTGTGTCAGGCTGCTGCCATCGAGGAGTGTCATTGCTATGTGGTGGGTGTGCCTGGTCTGGTCTAGGTGGATGCTACATGTCTAAGTAACATCCACATGAATCAGGTCCAAAAGTTTCCCAGCAGAACACTGGATTGTCAGTGTTATTTACTTCTCCTGCCGGTGGTTTTAATGTTGAGGCTGATCGGTGTACAGTCAGAGTTCGTAGCTTTGGTGTGTTCGAGTCCTAAACAAGCATCAAAATAACATTTGAGTACTCTGCTACTTGGCTTGAGATCCTTCCCAAACAACCACAACTACATAATTAGAAACTACCTAAGAATGTTGTACCAAGGGCTATGTCTGCATTTATATAAATGAGATGCACGCTCACGTCAGTACCAACACACATGCTATGAAAAGAATAATGCAGCTGGTTACATGAAAAGAGACACGACCACTGTAAAATAAATAATACAGTGAAGGGCTGGGCGGTATGATCAAAAACATATATTGCAGTATTTTGCAAAATTCTGATGGTGTTACGGTATTACGGCTCGGAGAATAAAAAAAAAAAGGAATTAAATATTATCAAGATGAAATCAGATAATGGGGACAAGTACAGTTTAATTTATTTTGACATATTTATTCATAATTAAACAGATTTAAAGTGCTGTGTCTGTGATGTCAACAGGACTGGCTACCGTAATAAATGTAGTCTGCGCGCACCATTTTTTTCTCATTCATAAAAAGCTAAAATTGGGGACATTTTCAGGGACAGCTATAGATGGGAAGCAGGGTCATAACGTGGGACATCTGGTGACCTTAAAAAAGAAAAACCAAACCCCCCATACGACCAATGTGGCACCATTATTTTTGGCACAAGTCTTCTCTTTCTGCCGCTTCATATTTTTTTTTTTAGACCTTTCCATCTTCACCAAATCACAGTGACACAGTCGCACAATGTGTTTTTAGTGTAATCAAATACACTGGTATGTTAAAAATTCATATCATAACAAAAAAATACCGTATTTGGTATGAACTGTTATACCACCCAGGACTAAAAATACGTTTTTTTTTTATTGCAAACAACAGGTATTATTTAGCACTCAGAACTGTTGTTGGTTGACTTGGCAAATTCTTACTTTAGTATCAATGATTTCCGAGCAAACTTTCTGCAAATACATTAAGATCAGCAACATGGGACTAACACCCAAACGTCCACGTCGATATCACCAAGCAACAATAGGATCAGGATATTTGTTTGCGTCTTTCCGTAATCAGCAACTTTGTCGTTATTGTGGACTTTGTGTACTTTGCTAGTACGGAGAGTTGGCAGGTGTAGCAACAGCGGTTTGTGATTAGGCACTTCCACAAACAGTCCCATTCATCCAGTATAAACAGACTCTTTGTGCTCAAACTGTATGTACTTTTCTTGCTGTCGCACATATTAGAAATTCTTACACTTTTACCCGTACGGGGAATACGAACGTCAGTGCCGTCTTATAAAAAGTGTCGCACTGTTGTCTATATACGTTGGTCAATATAAAGACAATAAAGTTGTACCTGAAACTTGACTCCTAATTAAACTGCACCTTATCTTGAGTCTCACCTTCACCGAGCTCTGACAATAAAATAACAGCTTTTTAACTGCGTATTAAGCAACTGAAAGATTCCTCCGCTATCACTGATGTGAACCTCTGATAGCGTCCGACAGCTGCAGCACAGGGCAAAACAACCTCGCCGATCTCTAACCCACAGAACGTGGCCGCGTTTCCGATTCGCAGCTCTCTGCCTGTATGAAACAGACATCTCTCTTCAGACCCCCCCCCCCCCACCCACCTCCCACCCACCCACTGAAGTAGACTGATGACTACGGGAAGGTTTTAGCGCCATGGCCCTCATCAATCCTGCAGTGTTTGGAAGTGGCGGGGCACCGGCCGGCACTCGCTAATGGGACAGAAGTAAACACAGGACGGCGTGATGCGGCTCTGCTTCGCAACAGAGGACGACTAACAAGGCCGATAGGAATACTCCAATAGTCCGTGGTCTCCAGTAACATCTGTTACTTTAAAACATTAAAAAACAGATGCTGCATTGTAGTTACCCGACAGATTTAATTTCCTGTCTGTAGATAATCAGCTAGGTCGTCCCGTACTGCACATTCGGGACAGCTGATATGAATAAAATACACCTATTAAAATACACTTGAAAATACGCTTAAAATACCTGTTCTGCTTTTATCTCCTCATGTTTTATACAGTCCACTCTTTGTTCTTGTCATTTTTCTGCCCCTATGTATCTATGGTGTAGTAATTTCCCCATTGTGGGAGAAATAAAGGTTTTTAATTACAATTTTAATTCTAATTGATGTGGTAAATTTCCACTTAATTCTATTGAGAAACAGGCTAAATATTAAATAATCATATGTATTATTAATTAGTGGATTAATCATTAAACAAATCATCAATATTCTTATATTAACGCATGATGTGGTACATTTCCTGTTAATTCTAATGAGAAACAGATTAAATATCAAATACATGAATTATTAATCAGTGGATTAACTATTAAACAAATCACTAATATTATTATCAAGCTCAGTGTAAAAGCTTTAACGAGATCCTGAATATGTTTCATTTATTATTACAATTCTGTACATATTAATTATGTGCATATTTTGGTTACACTGTTGTGCATTTTATTTTTACACTTATTTTATTTTATTTAATCTTATTTTATTTTATCTTTCTTTTTACTTGTGATGTTTCTCTAATGTGACCAAGTAATTTCCCTTGTGGATCTGTCCAAGTCTAAAACAAGCAAATATTCACAAGCTGAGACTTTAGTTGTTTTTGTTATTTATCAGCAACCTAATTTATTATTCATTCATTTCCGTGGCTGGTTATTATTACCACGCAACTGTTTCAGCTCAAGAGGCAACACAAAAAAAAATTAAATATATTCCTTATAAAAAAAAAAAAAAAAGAAAAAGAAAAAGAAAACCTCATTAAAACGACTCCCACTGACATCGAGATTTTATGAATGAACATTAAATGTGACAAAGAATGAATTAAATTCTCTCCGTCTGCCGGTTCCGTCGGCTCAGAACGTATTAGTGACCCGGAGCGGGTCAAGCAGCATCCATCAGCTCACAGACAAGGCTTTCAGGGTGGGACCCCCACTCAGATAAACAATCATCCCCTCTGACCATCACACACATCAACATACACACACAGGCACACGTCTTTTACACATACGCACATTCCTCTGTGCATGTGTGTGTGTGTGTGTGTGTATATATATATATGCAGATAAAAGTTATGGCAGTATATACATTTGAACTCAGACACACACACACAGATCGTACGAGGAGACGTCAGCAGTATTTAAGTGCATCAGTGTGAGCGTCTCACACAAGCAGCTGATGTTAATCATGAAGATGTATGGTTTTATGTATCATAAAGTCAGCTGTGCTGCAAAAAAAAACATTAAAGAAGCGTTTGAATTAAAGTTCGCTGCCTCATCTTTCTCTGTTTACTGTAGGTGGAGACGTAACAGACCATTTTACAAAAAAAATAAAATATATTTATGCCTGATTTCTTGTGGGTTAAAGATATGTGCTCAGACCTTGTCTAAATCTGACCTGTTTGCAAGTTAAAATGTGTAAAAGTTTCCTTGTTTTTAAATGGGACAAGGCTCCATGACATAATCAAGAACAGTTTTCACCATTTTAGTGAATTCTGAATGAAAAGATAGTGACATCTATGGTGTTACGGGTCAAAGATGACCTGTCCTGATATATTTTGTATCATCTTTGGGGGGGCACATCTAATGAAGAGGAGGGATGACACAGGTGCACAAAGAGAGGTCTTCAAAATCATATAAGGTGACGTGTCATGGCCGTCGATCCCTTATTTTACACAGTCTGCTGGTTAAAAGTAATTCCATGAGAAGTTGTTGGAAGCTTGCAACGTAGCGCCTCTTATTTGGGGTCTTAGTAAACCAGGCCATGAGTTTTAAGAAAATGTTGATTCATTTCGGAGCATCACCAAAGCAGTAGCGCCAGTGTACCTTCGCCTGAGGTCTTCAGCGACGGTTGCTCTGCAGCTGAACAGGTAGGCTCGCAGCGACTGGAGCTGCTGACGGAGGCGCAGGACCGTGCTGAGAGGCTCACAGTGTTCGTACAGACACGGGTTGAGCTGCTGGACGTCCAGCAGCGGCTCCTCGTACACAAACTCCAGGAACTCCTTGGCCTGTTTGGACACCTGGGGGAACACACTGGAGTTTACACGATCGCACGAAGGAAGTAACAACCTCCAACGAGCCGGACTTTCTGTGCTCGTGACGGATTGACGTGAGCCGATGAATCCTCTCTGGGGCAAGTTACAACATGTTAATCCGTGAGCTTTAGAGGTGTCATCTGATTTTTTATTTTTTTCTTCCTTTGGACAGGGCCAGTCTGGTCGTCTCCCCCCCTCCTCACCTCCCCTTCCATCCCCCTCTTTCTTTCCAGCCATTAAACTAATCTAGAATAATCTCTTCTGGCTGTAGCATCATACTTAGCCTACGGACGTGAGAGAAGTATCAATCTTCTCAACCAACTCACAGTAAGTAAGAGAATTTACAGGAACATTTGCTCTTACAGGAAAACAGTGGATCGTTAATGGTGCCCAAATGCATCCTAATAGTTTTTTTTTTAAAAAAACAAAACAATACTAGTCTACTTTTTATGCCTCAGAGTCTGCTGATGTTTCTACTGCATGTTTTCTCATTTATGCATGCGTGCTTTCCCACCTTGTGCTTGCTGGTGTCCCAGTTGTGCAGCAGGCGCGCTGGGATGAGGAAAGAGTTGTCCTGGTGGCAGCTCTGGCAGTAGTACCAGCCACTGTAGTAACAGACCTTCGCCTTCCCCCTGGAGAGGCCTACTGGACGCTGACAACCTGGAGAAAGTCAGTGGTTTAGTATAAGTATGTGCTTACGTGTTACCATTAAACATACAGTAGAAACACTCTTATGTGTCTATGTTCTCATGAGGAAACCATGATTTCTTAGTGGATTATTTACATATCGTGAAATAATGGCTTCATGTCCGTGCAAGTGCAGTAACCACTGGTTGTTTCACTTCGAGGTGTTGCACAGGTGCAGTCTCGGTGTTAAAGCAGCGCGATAAAGCAGGAGAAGAACCGAGATCTGGAAATGTCAAAGGTTGTAAGAGGAAATAACGTGTCAGTTTACTGCCCCTCATTAATTATCACACTGAGCCGGTTGAGCAAACCCGCTGATAATTAACAAGATAGCATGAAATGAACTCTGCAACAACCAGGACAACGACACAGCAGCAATGGACAGACTCCTCTTATTACTCAGTTCTTTATGTTAGATGATATAACATGGCTATAAAAAAAAAAAAAACGTCCTGACCGGATTACAACATTTATTTTTCTTATCCGTCCACACGTTGTCCTGAGCATCTGATTAGTTGAGCTTGCTGAACGTTTTCAAACACCTGGACATTCACCTTTTCTACCAGCCAAAATAACAGCTGTACGCACCTGACGTTGCTCCTGACGTTTTTTTTGTGTGTTTGTCTCTGTCAGGCTGCATCCTGCTGCTGCCATTACTAAAGGTGGGGGTCCCTGGTCTGGTCTAGGTGGGTGGTACATGTCTAAGTAACATCCACATGAATCCCAGGTCCAAACGTTTCCCAGCAAAACACTGAACTGTCACAAGATGATCAATGTTGTTTACATCTCCTATCAGTGGTCATAATGTCATAATGTTATGCCTGATCGATGTACGTGACATAAAAGTAAACTAAACACTGGGAACCAAACATCAAGTCAGTGTGTCATCCATAAAAACAAATATTGATTTTACTGAGTCCACTCTGTGTAATATTGCGTTAACAGTTCATGTTTAGTTCATCTTCTCTTTAATCCATTTGAAGTATTCACCAGAGTCGTGGTTTTCCCCAGTAGTCACAACACAGCGGACTTCAACAAGTAAGAGCTTTGTTGGACCTGAAACACCAAGAGATCTTCTGCTCTATTCAGCCCGATAGCTTCCCCACTCTGCTTTGTCTTCCTGGCTCTTTAAAGTTCATTCTTCACCCAAACACCCGGACTTGGTCCTCTGATCACACACACACACACACACATAGAAACTAGAAACGGCAGCGCTCTGAAGAAGTGCAACAGGTGTCCCTTATCCACACCATCTTAGAGGACATGGGGCCTGGAAGAAAACATCAAATTAAGGGAGGTGGAGAAGAAAAGAGGCCGAAGATTGTTATCTGACGTTTGAGAAAACAGAGGCTTAAGAAAGCCACCGAAAAGAAGAAATGTCAGAGGAAGAGGGACATGTGTCAGCATGTTTGTCAGTGGAGCTTCAGCACGAGAAACAACACGGACGGCATAACTGAATAAGAGGAAAGAGAGAATAAACAGGGGCTACCGAGAGATGGATGAAAAGAATTAACCGCATGAAAGAGAAGGAGGAGGAGATCAAACAAGAACAGATGAGTGCAGACAATAAAAGAGAAGTTGGTCCGGCTACTTTTCTATCGGAGACGACAATCTGAAGTCTGGAAAAAGACAGACAATGGTCTAATCAGCATTCAGAGCTGGATTCCTTCTTTATCAGACCAAAGGGAAAAACAACACTCATGTCGGAGCTCCGCTCAAGGGACTGAATAGTGGACTGTTACTGGCAATCACGTAAATAATCAGAAAATCATCTGATTTTTCTTTAGACCGCTGACGAGTCCCATCACGTTAAAACAGGAAGACGCTCAATTTGTCTAAACAGTAAAGAAAAACAACAATGACAAGCTCATCACCGTGGTCTTTCACTCTACTGGCTGTGATGAAGTTGGGTGTAACACTTATTTACATTCAAATGTACATTTTGCTGCTCTTACAACTTTGATTACCAAAGATAAAGAAACCACAGCCAAAAACTACTGGCTACGAAAGCCAGTCACTCTCCATAGACCTTAAAATGTCCCAACTTTACAGCAGAAATAAACTCCTGAGTAAAGATGTTTATGGCTAATCTTTTCATTAATGACAACTGCACAGGGTTTAATGTTGGTATAACGGCTTAAAGGCCTTCACCCTCCTGTTACCAGGTATCTGATACTCTGCACCATAAAGGCACCGGTGCTGATGCTAACGGTAGTAATCAAACTGAAAAGCAATGCATACTTGGTTGCTTCATTTCGATGCCAATAACCACCCCATTAGTTCTATAGCTGTGCCGATGCTACATGTGACGTCACGTCAGTTTTTCACCTGCATGGATGGAAGTGAACCTTCAAAATGCCTGAGGCCAAACGTTCATCAAAAGTTTGACTTTAATAATTCACCTCAGAAGGTGCAGGCTGGACAACCTGGAACAAATGTTTGAGGAGATATTGTACAAGGGAGGTAACACCTGGATTTTGATTAATCATCTGATGATTTAAAAGTCGGGAAATGTACCATCGTTGACATGTTTCCAGACTTTACGCTACTGAAATGTCCACAAAATGCCTTAAGATAAAGAGGCACCATTTTTTTCCATTTTTCAAGCACCAATTCGGGGACATTTTAAACAGCAGCACCGTTTCAAAAATACCGGTCTGGCACCCAGGGACACACGACCCCTTGGACCAGTTTTTCATGTGCTCCCTTAGTTGTGCCATGTGCTACAGGCCTAGGACACTGGGGGACGATGCACTGACCTGGTTCTCTCCAGATAGTCCGGTTTCCTTCGACCCTCCAAATACATGCTCGTTAGGTTGATTGGTGATTCTAAATTGCCCATAGGTGTGAGTGTGAATGGTTGTTTGTCTATGTGTTAGTCCTGCAACAGACTGGCGAACGTGTCCAGGGTGTACTGCACCTCTTGCCCAATGACAGCTGGGACAGGCTCCAGCAGCCCTGGTAGGATAAGCGGTAGTAAAAGATGAGATGAGACTGATCAAATTGTATGGCGTTATGTCAAGATGGCGACAGCCAAACCTTCATCTTATGCACCACACTGGGTATTTGACAACCTTAAACAGCTTTTTCATGGGTTTTCTTTTGAACCGAGATTTTCAGAGAGTTTCGTTAGTGCGCCTTTTAACTTTCTGAAGAATGTGGGTGACCACACGAACTGCCTTTACACCAGTTACACATCTGATCCCAACATGAGTCAACTTACGTCCAGATGTGATCTGGCGCATTGTGACTGCTATGGTTTTAGACATTTTCTTTGTGTGCCAAACAGTAATCTATAAATTACAAGCATCTATTTTCAAGACAAAGTTTCAGCATTGGATGTTTGTTTAAGTTTCGGTTTAAACTACTGCCTGTGGATTCAAAGGAAAAAAGGAAAACTCTTATCTCACCGAAGGACCCATGATGGAATACATATGTGTAAGTCGGATCTAGGTAGGCTAATTATGGCAATGAGCTCATGCTGTTGTTGGGGTGTATGCTCCTTCAAAAAAACCACAGTCGAGTGGTTGGGAGCCAGCCGGCCGAGGGGATGGTCAAAAGTCAGGGAAATACTGTGTCACTTCGAGGAAACAGCTGACCACCAGACCAGCTTTCTGGCCAACTGCAGCCTCAAATTTGGTCCGCTGCTACTGGGACCGGAGGAACAAAGGAGCATACGTATGGAGCCTGAAAGCGTTTCCAAACTGAATAACAAACTTTAACCTTAACCTCAAATTCTATATCATGAGTAAAAGGAGAGAACACACCCACACATTCAGGCACGTGGTGGGAAAAGGGACTTTGACCACAGCTGCAGCAGCTCTATCATCCGCTCTGCGCAGTAAAACAAGCAGTAAAGCCTCAATAGGAAATGCATGGGGGCTCTAAGGAAGACAACACAGAACACAATAGAACAAAGTATATAAATCTGATAGTGAAATCTTATTGATTAAAACCCCAGAAAGCAGCAAAACTTCCCTAAAACATGCAACAACATCAAAAAGAGGAAACATAATAGAGATAATAAGCAAGTATTTCTACATAATATGTAGAGATATTGAGCTATTATCCAGAAGTAAGCATCGTGATTACATAAGTAATAGTATAAAATGGTTAGAAATTACTCCAACAGAGTTTTACAATTCTCACGAGAGAAGTTTGTCAGATGTTTCCGGTCCAACCAGCATCATCCAGCTGTATAGGTGCAGTTTGAGCAGATTCATAAAGACTCTATTTTCATTGCTACTGTTTGTATATGTTTGAAAGTTTATCTTTTTGAAGGAGGAAACAAATAGTCAGCCTATGAGAGACATTCTGCAGTGTTTGTGATGAAATAATTACTTGGTCAGGTGTTACTGTACAACAAAATAAACATCTGCTAGAACCGTTAGTATCTGCAGGGGGCAGATGTTTTAACCGTAAGAACACACCTTGCTGCAGTTACTTTATTTTGCTGTAGGTGGTGCAGCTGAGTGGCTGGCTAAATACCACAGTAAGTAAAACAAGGTCATTAATTACACCATATACCAACTGAAGCATGCAACAAAAAAAGTATTAGTGCAAGATTGCGGTTGTTTACTCCAAAAAAACTGTGATTTAAACACCAAAGCAGCGTAGACTTAATTAAGAAAGATGTTAATAGACGTGTTATAACTAATTTGTTAGTATAGGGTTGCTTTAGGAAAACTGTAACAGGAAATGGAGCTGCATACAGTTTCTTACATCCATTGAGGGCATAACATTATTGGAAATGTAAATTGTTTAGTTTTCATAAGTGTATGTGCAAATAAACAGCTAACGACTTGAAAATGCATCAGCAAGCAGTGGACGTAGGACGGTATGAGCAAAAATGTATATTCTGATGGCATCACAGATTTTTTTTTTTTTCATATGGAGACATTTGGGGACATTTACAGCTCTGAGATGTATTTTTTTTATCAATATAAAGAAGAAACAGGGACAATTACAGTTTAATTTATTTTGATGTTAAAAGTAGCGCGACCAGCTACCGTAATAACTGCGCAATATTTTTTTTTTTTTCATTCATAAAAAGCTAAAATTGGGGCCATTTTTGGGGACAGCCTTGGACGAGGGACAATTGGGGGGAAAAAAAAGTTCTCTTGTTCTGCTGCTTCATTTTTCAGACCTTTCCATCTTCACCACACCTCACAGTGACACAGCTGCACCATGCGTATATAGAAGCGCTACATTGAGAACAGTTCGGTCTGAAAAGGTGTCTCGTGGTACAAAGCTCCAAACACTGTGTAATCAAATATACAGTTATGCCTTTATATTAAAAATTCACATCATAATGGGAAAAAATACCAGTATTCACTATGAAGTGGTGTACTGCCCAGCCCTATGTGGGCGGGCTCCACGCAAATCGACATAACTACATAATTGACATCATTAATTACGTCAGTGCATCGCGCCGAGCTACGTCCTCCTTCATCAACAACTGCATTTTCTGCCCGTCTCTGATCTTTTATGTGTCTTCCTGGGATGAAGAGAAACGCGGGACAGAGGGAAAAGATGAATGGGAATTCAAACGTAGCTCAAAGGTCCACCGATTGTACCGCGGCTCTCTGTAGTGAGACAGAGAGGGGTCACTTTGACCTGCTCACAGTGAGCGAGCGAGAGACACAGAGATACAGAAAGGCAGCGAGGGAGAGAGAGGTGACCTCACGGCCAAAAAAAAATGGGAGCTCCTGCTTTCATCTGCCCGCCGCTGGTCCAAACCAACACACCTCTGACAGGACACTGGTGTGTGTGTGTGTGTGTGATGTACATGTGTGAATTAAAACTGAAAAGACAAGAGAAGGCTGAGCTTTGATGTGTCTCATTCACACCGACCAACACTCAAACGAAAACCGGGACAAATGGAGAGTCCTATAAGTAAGACGCTGTGTATGAGAGTTAGAGTTGCACAGACAAACGGTCCATCTTTTGATGTGAACCCACCTCCTACTTCCTCCATTGGCTCATATCTCGCGATTCCCACTTCACCCCCAGAGTCCCCCCCCACCTTCCTATCCAACAGATTCACATCATGGTCTCCAGGGGCCTGAGAATGTGCTCCGGTACAACAGCAGGGGTCACCAAACCTGAGGACGCTTTCTGCGCAATCTACACAACGTGTGTGTGTGTGTGTGTGTGTGTGTGTGTGCGCGCGCGTGTGTGTGTGTGTGTGTGTGTTGCAGGGTTACGGGTTGATGGGGATCGCAGCCTTCAAACGAACGACCATTTCCCATCAAAAGGAATCTAAAATGCAGTAATTCCCATATGTAATTAGTTGAATACATTTCACATTTTGATGTTAAATAACCAATCACTCGATATGTATGGATGGAAGTAGCATGCATATGCAAAGGGGCAGACTTGAAACAAGTTCAAAGAGAAAACACAGGAAACCAAAGTAGCTCGCTAAACATCAGGCGGCGGCGGCGGCGAGGTCGCAACCATCAAGAAATCTTCTTAAAAGTAGTGGCTTCCTAAATGAATAATCAGATTTGCATTGATGTAAACAAGAGAGTATCTTTGATGAATTAGGCTCATGGATCTATTGATCTTACAGTACTTGGTCTTCTATTGACACCTCAGTCCTAACTAGTGCCTAATACGAAAATTAAAAAGTAAAGCTTGGAGACCTCCAACAATTTTAAGGCTTTGAAATTTAAATGGTGTTAAAAAAAAAAAAAAAAAAAAAAAACTTTTCAGGACCTGCTAACACGGTGGGAGACTCAGAAGGGATACAGTGAAATAAATGAGGGGGTGACAGCAGGAGAAAAGGAAACAAAAAGAGGGAAAGGCTGCGAGAGTGAATGAACCGGTGAAAGAAAGAGGGAAAGAAATGGAAGAAAGAGGAGGGCAATAAGCGGACTCGGTGAGCAGAGGTGCGCTCTGTATAGAAAATGGACGTATCCAGCTGTCCCGTCCATCCAGCTCTGCCCAGAAACCCTTCAAACAAACAGCCACGACAGCGGCTGACCACTGTAGCATCCCCAGGCCGCTTTCATTCGAACCTTATTCATTCATTCATTCATCCATTTTTCCTCTCCTCCGGTGCTTTAAGCCTACCAATTATCATCAGTTGCCCCCAGACGGCCTCTGTTCTTGTTCCTGTTTCAGCTGGCCTTTCAAAAACGGCCCTGCATTAATAAGCCAGTTGTTACAAATAAAAAGGGAGGTGAGCGGTGATTATTCAAAACCCTCCTGAGAGAGAGAGCGAGAGGGGAGTGGGAGAGGAAGCCCACGTTTCACACCCAGGGAGAGTAAAAGCACCGCCTGCCATTTATGGGGCTGGTATGGAGACTCAGGAATAATAAAGGAGATGGAGGCCGTAATGGGCCTGGAAAAAGGGGATCAGACTCAACACTGAATAATGACAGATAACGGGAATAGGTACAATCATTAAAGAGAGCATCCGCCATTTTCAGATTGTGCTCAGTGTGATTTAGTTTGGGAAATACAATTAACAAACTCTGTGGGTAAAGTAGCATCAACTGAAAACTAAACCTAAAGACACTTTTGGAAGAGTTGGACCTAAATATTTGATTATTTGGAATTTGGATCTTATAGATTTTCCCTTAGTTTTTTCCCTTTTTGGGTAAAAGTTGGATATTAAGTAAAATGTAACATATTTTGTACTTTTTAATTGAACAGTTACAAAATATTTGTAGGGAAGGCAACAGGCGACACAACGCACACACAAAACTACATTAATGTAAAAGTAGTATGCTACTGTTTGGGTTTACAGTGTAGAAAAACCAAAAGCTAGCAAACGTAGCTTCATGACAGCCCTGTTTTATGAAGCATTCTCACACCTGGTCTAGGTGGATGCTACATGTCTATGTAACATCCATGCCAAATTTTTCCTAGCGGATCATTGATTTGTCACAAGATGGTCAATGTTATTTACTTCTTCTGGGGTCATAATGTTGACTTTTCTGCTGAAATTGTGTAAAGTGCTAAACCAAAAACCACATGACATGATCAAGCCGCAGTCGCAGTAAACAACATGACCCTGGCAGCAGAGTGAGCAAGTGGGTGGCTGTGGCTAAGGAGGCTAACGTGCTAGCTGGGGAGCATGCTAAAGCTAAAGCTAAAGCTAAAGCTAGCTGAGTAGTTTTAGTTAGTTGCTACGTAGTTCTGAATCTGAGCCACTGGTATGAGGTTGTGTGGCTGCATTTTGGTTTTGGTTTAGTCTACATGTGCAGGGCGAAACGCAAGACTGTTTGGTACACTGATTTTGTGTTTAGGTGAGCGGGTCGTGACTCAGTCCTGTATCCTCAACCCCTACCCAAACCAGGTTCTGTACCCTTATTCCCCCAATCTCCCCGACCCTCATTCCCTACCTGAACCAGGGTCTGTATCCTCATCCCACCCCTTCTTTTTCCAGGGAGAGAGGAAGCTCAGACAACCGACAGACAGAACTGTGTATTTTGTTGAAAAGCAGTAAAAAGGGCTAATCTCTTGGTGGTTGAAAGTCACAGGGTTGTGTGGGGGCAGCATGGAGAGGGGTGACTCCAGGACGCTGGAACTCACTGCCTTCTTGAGGTGTCGTGAGCCTAACTTAACAAAATATCTGTGAAAACCCCAATGAATTGCAGCATACTGCCCACTGCTGTTGGCTAGGCTAGTTAGCTGGTGCCTTCTTGTTGGTTGCTAGCTGGTAGCCGACTGCTAGCCTGCTGGTGTTTGTTGTGGGATATTGGCACAAGGGATTGTAACGTCTTATCCTGTCTTAAAATGCTCAACTGCACAGGGACTACATTTTTATACAAATCAAAAATGTCTGATTCATCAAATACATTTGATTAAGTTATGCACAATTAAGTGAAGGAATGCTGTGAGTGACAGATGGGTGGTGTATCAGGTTGCTAGCTGTCTCACCTCAGGTCCAACCTTTGCCTAATTTTAAATAGACCGAAAACTTGAAAAACCAAAACCTCTCTTAAGGAAACTCAACGGTCAGTGCACAGTCAATGTTCCAACATGGTGACCACTTCCTTCCCATTAATGCTTCCTGTTGGCACATAAGGCCAAAAGATTTTTCACACATCCGCAAGTTTCTTCTTTAATACTTGAATGTCAAGAAAGTGCAAAAATATTTCTGTGCGTCAACACTAATGCCTTCTGATCAAATTAGGCAAGTTTACTCGTGATTGTGGAAGCCTCGCGGTTAGTAACTGATGTGTTGGAAATAGAAATGTGTTAACGGCCTAATTAAGAGAGAAGTAAAGAAAGGGAAACATGTCTAATAATTACTCTCCGTGCCTTGTAAACATCTTATTCAGTAACTTGTGAGCATGTGTTTGTGTATGTACAGCACGGGTCAGTATACCACTCACCTGCACACTTGAAGCTCTGAGCAGTGAGCCCCTTCTCCACAGCCAGACATGTGAGAATACTGAGGAAACTGGTGGTGACTGACTGTCGCTTGGCTCTCTGGGCCTCCCTCTGCCTCCGATCCCTGGACGGCTTCGACCTCAACAGCACTCCTTGAACGCTGGAGGGTCCTTCTCCTGAGTTTCTTCCATCTTCTTGTGCAGGCCTCTGCGCTGCGACCGCCTCCCGCAAGGCCTCCACCCATTCCTGGGCCTTGAGTTGGTCCTCCGCCCTAAGTCTGAGGACCTCTTTAGGGAAAACAGCCTGGAAAAATGCTTTTCCATCAGCCCATGGCTCTCCGTTCTCTACCTCCTGGTCTTGCTGCACAGACGAGCAGGAGGCCAGGGAGTACTGGTGGACGGGTTTGGACACAGACCCACGACCTTCGGTGGGGAAGGCCTGGAGAGCCGATCTCGTCAGGACAAAGGTGAAGGCCCGCCAGTTGTTCTGGTCCATCAGCTGGTGCAGCAGACCAGCTTTGAGGACTTCCTGGCAGCGCTGGGTGAACAGGGGGAGTGTGGTGGGTCTACTGAGGACAACAGGCTGAAGAGAGAGCGATGCCTCTCCTGATGTCGGGGTGTCGCTCTCGCCATCGGGCCTGGTGTCGAGCCCAGATGGAGACGGAGACGAGGAGGGGGACATGGGAGCGGGAAACTTAGCGACCTGTTGCTTTTCCACTCCGGTCTTAAGCTGCCGGATCTCCTTCCTCACCGGTCTGGCCGCCTGGACCTTCTCCCACATGAGTCGTCGCCATTCCATCGCCTCCCATTGGCTGGCCGCCCTCAGCTGGAGACGCGTGCTGTTGAAGAACAAAGCCTGGAGCGTGCGTTGGTCGGCGGGCGGCGTGATCTGACTGGTCTGGCTGGAGGGCGCTGGCGAGATGACGCTCTGGCAGTGTGACAGCGAGTAGGCGGTGCCCAGCTGGAGGTTGGCACTGCTGTCCAGAGTGTACAGCCGGAGCTCGCAAGGCGTCAACTCGACATGGCAGGGTGTCCAGCGGCCCCGGGGGCCTTCACGCTGTTCCATCTCACCCTGCTTCACCACGCTGCTACTGCTGCTACTTTTATCAGCTGGAAAAAAGACACAGAGGAGGAGGGTAAAAATAGGGAAAATGGAGAAGTGAGACATGAGTAGTGCATGCGTGTTCATGAGAAGGCATTTCATGCAGCTTCTGAGGCAGCAGATAATGTCAGACGTTGTTTGTTTGTTAAATCCTTATGAAGCCTGGTCTCTAGAAGCGAGTGATTTTAGAAAATATAAAACCTGCCAGTACATTAGGTACATTAATGTGAAAAGAAATGCTTTACAATATAACAGTCCTGTATTAAGTCTTAACTTCATGAACGTTTTCATTTTGGAGGCTCCCGTTTGTTATACTATTGAATTTTATTGTGTTTTCCCAACACATGTTTTTATTGTTTATATGCTAGCGTAAATAAAGCTAAGCTAAGCTAAACAAGCTACATCCTCCAAGTTGCCACCTTGCTGATGTTGCTTCAACATGAAATGAACTTTATAATGGTCATGAAGGGAGGACTTAGTGCAGGGCTTTTAAATTAGAATGCATTCATATTCACATATTCACCAGTGAACCTATTTTTGGCAAGTGAGGAGCTTTAAAGGAACACTCCACTATAAATTAAATGAAGCTCAAGAGCTGACTCTGAAAAGCTCTTAGACAGCTGTAGTTTTTTGATATTTCAGTAGATGGTTAATAGCGTTACACACACGATCACGATACACGATCACAACACTATCAATTTTTTGAGGATATATTAACTCAGTATATAATAATGTGTCAGTTAGAGACATTATTTTGATTAATCTGCGGATTATTCCACTAATCCAACAGCAGTAGCAGTAACGGTGCAGGAGACAGAACTCCTTAAATCTGAACATGACTTATTATTGTTATATATACACTATTGTATATTGTATATTGAATCCACTGGTTACCGATATGTGCTTATAAATGTATGTATGTGTAATGAGTATTATATTTATAGAGATAACATACATTTCGAAAACTATTATTTATGAATAAATGGGATTATATTATTGTAATGAAGTTGACTGATTGATCGTGTATATGTAATAATTATATCCTGTAATGCCTATATTGGTGCCGCTGATTGATTATATATCAAAGCATTTTGTATATTAAATCCATTCATTATATAGGGACATGCAACATGGCAACGAATCATAAGGTGATGAGGCAGCAGGAGTTAATAAGTTTATACTTTTTCTTGCTCCTTTTCAAAATTATCTTCATATTTTCCTTCTCTTTTCCATTTTTCTTTTTGTTCTAAATAAACAAATAAATAAAATAAACATGACAACCCTTCACACTTCTAAATATTTTGAGGTCTCAGAGTACACTTGGTTCCCTTTTAGTGACATTTCTGAACATTAAGGTTAATTCCTTCTTGATGTTCAGCATTTTTTTCTGTTCCATCGTCTCTAACTGACCCTTGGGCCATCATCTAGGTCGGCCTGTTTCCTAAGGAGGTAGCTTATCAGGAGGTTTGAGCATGAGTATTTTAGAAAGAGAAAGCCATGCAGGAGTGTCCTCCACTGACAACGTTTCTTATCAACTAAGCAGGAAGAAACAGCGTTGTTTTTTTTTTTTTAAATGAAAGGTCAGTGGGCAGGCTGTCCTAAGTACTATGTCCTAAGTACTAAAGGCTCATTAGTTTTTCCTCTTATTCTCTTTCTGTGTGTGTTTCCTCCTGGATTAAGGAGAGTTCAGACTCAGGTAAACAACAGATGTGACCTTTGATTGGACGCAGAGCTGGGTCAGTCTTTATAATGACTCGTTAAATAATAAACTTTATTTGTACAGTACTTTAAAAGTTCATAAACTGCACTGCCCAAGTATCAACAACCTGGTCATAGGACAGCGACGTGCAAATAAATCCTACTAAACAAATGCAAAATCCAACACCACATTTGGTTGCCACATAGTTTGGTATGTTATCACGGTAATATCTTGACTGGGAACATTCTTAAATCAGTGCTTACTGGGCAGACAGGTTTACTTAAAAATAACAACAATCACTTACCCTCACCGCCTAAAGCAACCTGGCAAATTAATTTAATTGAAAACCGCCACCAATTACAGTCTAATTGGCAAACACTGCATTTAGTTTCTGTAACGTGCTGAGGCAGTCAAGGAGGGAAAAGGGAAAAGCTGACTCCCTCAGAGCTCCTGTTAACTTAAGGGTGGCGAGTCCAGCGCCTCATCAATCTTATCAAAACAGCAGCAGACGTGGTGTCAGTCTAGGTCTCGGGGTTTGCGTGTTCACAGACATTTCGCCAAAGGAAACAAATGAATATGCAAATAAGCTTAGCTGGAATCAAGTCCGGCTGATTGGCAGTCTCCACGCTTGGGAGGGTTTGCGATGAGAACTAGGCATTGTGGCCCAGGAAAACTGCTCTGTTCAATTAGCCTTCATTTCTACCTGGTAGGTTTTGACATCACACAGAGTAATAGTCTAATGCACACACACGGGCCTACGCTCAGAATTAACAATTCACTCTCCGTGCTGCTAACTAACGCTCCAGCACTGCTGCCCTCAAGTCAATCACGACGTAAACTTTTGCATAATACCACATGCTTCTTTACGCTGAAATACAGATTCCCTGGAAAGCCTACATTAACATCCCTCCTGGGCATCACAACTAGCCAGCTTTAAGCACCTGTGATCATTCCTGGCATTAAAATTCACCTCCACATGTGTCCCCAAGCCACAACTGGACACAAACACTTTAGGATCAACTTAAAATACGAGTAGAGCAGCAAAAGGTGTTGACCTGGCCTTCAAATTCACTAGATCCCAAACCAATCAAGTACCAATGGGACGATCCACAGAGGCCCCTCCCCTCAATCCACTGCACCCAAAAAAAAAAAACACTTGTAACATCCTGTTACCAGACACCACAGGACACCCTCAGAAGACCCATCATGTCCATTCTCTGATGAGACACAACTGTTTTGGAGGCACAAGGGAGACCTACACAACATTAAGAAGGTGGTCACAATGTTATGCCTGATCAGATTAGAACTAGAAACATCAGTTTGCAGAGTAATTTAGTGGGTGCACCATTAGCAGCAGTGACAGAAAGATCACCTGTTATAAGACACCAACTCTACATGGCCGCTTTGCGTGATTGATCGTTTTTTAAAGAAAACCTATTATGCTCATTTCAAGGCTTTTAATATGGTGTTGGACCCCAGAGGGACACTACTGGAAGATTCAATCAATAGAAAAAAAAAACTCCGTACTCCTCTATTCTGCTTCCCTCTGAAACAGCAGCAAAAAAAAGCAAATAAAAAAATGTCTACTCCATCTATACAACCGTACGTCTGGGACCCAGAATCTGACCCAGTCAACGACACAACAACACACGACCTGAACCTCGTTTGCAAGACGTCTCTGAATGGTAAATTTGCTAAATTCCACCACATCTCATATAATCACCGTATCAAATTTCAATGACAGGTGGGGTGGGCGGCCACTGGGGGCTGAGACCAGAGTCAGGTGAGCTGCCATATATGGAGCTTCCCCTGAAGTCATGATGTCACAAAATGAGACTTTTTGAGAAAACTTTGCAAAGTTGGGAGTTTTCAGCGGCGCGGAGCTGCCTGAAACACAAGCCTACCTCATGATAAGACTTTTATCCAGCGTTTTAAACATATTTATAAGTCTGAAAAGCAGGAAAAACATCATAGGTTTAACTCAGCTTATGCAAGACCACCCCTGTTGAGTAGGCGATGCTTAATGTGACCCAGGACAAAAGGAATTGTCACATTGGGCGACCAACCATTCTGAGATCGGATCAATCAAAGCGTCCTCGGTTCCTGGTTGTGTCCTCACTTGTACTTTCAAGCTCGTCCTTTGCAATTGAACTCCCCAGGACAGTCGATGTCCACGATATAGCACGTTTGTTACTAACAGTTTAAGCCATTTGTCAGAACATTTCTCTGTTGGGTATTTATAGATAATCAATAGTCCAAATGGGCCTCCAGTGCTCAAACTTGCGAGAATGCGCTGCATTTGAACGCATCATCAGGCAGAGGCTCACAATTTGATCCCTGCTTTCAAAAATAAACCCTGGCTATGGACTCGTCTGAATGCATTTTACAAAACATTTCTATATTAATCACTGTAGTTTACTAAGAATTTGTTTTGTTGTGATGTTTTTCCGTTATTCATTTTAAATTAGTTTATTTATTCATTTGTTTTGAGCAAATAATAGACTTCAAAACATAACAGAACTCAAATAAAAGCAATATGTAAAGCCTGTTTGGTTCTATATATGCATTAATATTGTGTATATAAAGCAGTGATCATCATATCCATTTACCATCGAAACATCCACAGCTGTCGCTAATGGAAAGGCAAACAGGCCACTTTTTTTTTTTCTTTAAATGTGAATGAAGAGACATTGCGAGGCTGCTCTAAATGACTGTGCCTTCTGCTTATTACCGTCCCTTTCCTACTTCTCTCCTTTCATACACATCGAGGCCAAACTAAATAGCCTGATGTCTTTTCACACATATGCTAATACTAAATAATCCTGCCAGTATCAGGGGCCGGGTAATTGGGTTGCCTCTTCTCTCGCCTCATTTGAGTCCATTTGCTGACAGGATTACAGGCTATTATCCCTCAGGATCCCTTAGGATCTCCTTAGGCCTTCAGATAGCCAAAACACACAAACAAATGGTGTGTGTGTGTGTTTGTGTGTGCACACGTGTGTGTTGGCCTCTCCGCCTGAATGCGGACTGTCATAGCACAGCTGTGTCATTTCAAGTTATCATCATCTTCTATCATTATTGCTTTCTCTGAGGATGCTTCAACCCAAGTACAGCACACGCCCCGATCTGCAGCACAAATAGCCCAGGACTTCTGTTCCCCCGAAAAGCCCCCCCCCCAAAAAACCCCACAACCCTCCCCAAGGGCTGATAAAGCATTTCACTGAACGGACGGTCAATCAGAGCAAAAAAAGGGGGAAGAGGTGTGGATGTATCTGGCAGGTAACCTGGCTTCCTTCTGGCTGGAGCTGAGGCTACTTCAGGTTCAACGAGCTGGTCACCAGAGGCCACGACGACATCATCGTCAACGAGATCCAATGTGATTAAAGGGTCAGTTCACCCAAATTGGAAAATAGACACATATTAGCGCAACAGTGCTGCAGCTACATAATTTACATAAATGAGTGAATTAAGTGATGAGTTGCACATGATAAATAACGGCACGTTTGACTGTAAAGAATCTTAGTCAACCAGGTCACAGCATCTTTAAAACAAAACTGACTGAATTCAACTGGACTGGACGGAGTATGTTTGTCTTGTTTCGCCTTCATCCCCTTCTACATGACTGGCAGGCTTTTATTTGGACCATTCATTAACCCAGGTTAATAGGATTAGCTGTAATAGAACTGTTATTGACTGTTTAATGCCCCAGTGCCCTAGTTTATCCCTATATCAGTAACTTTATGAGCACTCAGCATACACCCTGAGCCTGTTTTATAATGAATATTTTTATAACTAAGTCCATTTTTCTTTTCAGGACTGACTTATTTACGTCAGGGTAGCACGGTACCCACCAGTCATTTTAAGTAGAATGTGTCATTTATGAGAAAGATACTGAAATAACGATACTCACAGGATATCAGGTCTTTAAGCTCTAAAATCGATTTTCAAATCAAAATATTGATACTTTCGACACTTCAGTCATTGGAGGTAATGTAGGAACACGGTGGAAAGTGACTAAACTGTTGAGTTGTGGCAACACAACAAACCTTGTGAAACACCTCAGGTTAAACCACGACACAGAATACGAGACATTTAGGACAGAAGAGGAGAGAAGAGTCAAGAATTAAGATGTAAGTTCTCATTTTATAGTAGTTAACAGTTCACAGTTAAACAATAATTTATTTTAATGGTCTTATTATTTTTACTTATTTCTTTTTAAGTGTTTGAAACACCACTTTCACATATTTTGTAGAACTGAATCCTCTGGTTTTTCACTACCTCAATATACTTCCCAGTTTAAAATAAATAAATAACTCTGATGTCCTGTATTCTTTATGAAGCTATGATTTGAAACACACTTTTTAAGGTTTACCAGACACATTCGAACATCGAACATCAGCATCATCTATATCTTCTGCTCTTGTTTATGCTGCGTTCACATGCTGCATGGCCCCCGCTGCCCCCACAGCCTCATAAAATCCTGGGAGAAGAGCAGCTAGCAAGTCACGTGAGTTTCAGGTGAGCACCACCCACTGATGTTCCTAATATAAACCCAACCCCCCACCACGAAGGAGTTGCAGGACTGTCGACTGTTATGTGATGAAAGTCAGGTCGACACTGATTATAAAACACAGTAGAGGTCGTAATTAAATCTATGAAATCTTGACTTGAATAAATTTGCTGAGAACAGACAAATACTGTGCACTGCAGTCGTGTATGTCCTGTAGGAAAAACAGGCAGCACCAACAATAGTATTTAATAGTACAGTACTCCAGCATGCTGCAAGTTGGGGTAGTGTAGTGGTATTTATCTGGAGGCTGTCGAAAGGATTTGGGCCATTCCTCTGTTAGCGTTAGTAGACGCCTTTTCAGATGAGAGTGCACTGCAGTAGGACTTTTGTTGCATTTCAGGACTATTTTACATGTCATCGACTGCAGGCATGATCCAACTCTCTATGTCTAAATCAAGGCTAAAGACATTTTTACTGTTGCTTATAACTAATGCTATACATAAGGCTTGGAAATGTTTTTATTCATACTATTTTATTGGATTTTTATTTATTCGTTTCATTGTGAACCACATTGAAGTCCCTTGTGTTTAAATGTGCTATATAAATAAATTAAGGTTAAAACTTACCATCTCGCTGATGGTTGAGAATCATGTTCTTCAGGGTGTTGCAGTCCACCGTCGGCAGACCGTTGTCGGTGTAGGCGGACGGCCTGTAGTTGACGTCCGACCTGGACCGGTTGTGTCCCTTCTTGAAGACCGAGCTGGTGGAGGAGTTGGCCGTGTTGGTGGTGCACTCCTTGCTGTGGGCCGCCAGGTCATTGGTGGAGCGAGCTCTGCTCCTCTTGCCGTGCCTCAAGCCCATCCCCAGCCCCAGCACGCTGAAGTTGTCGGCCCAGGCCAAGCCGAGGGGTCCCACCTCGGGCTGCTCTCCGGCCAGGAGGCTCCACACGCCGCTGGAGCTCAGCTTCCCCAGCGCTGCGCTGGACACTTCCTGTAGCTGCTTGGGCTGCCGAGCCGGCTGGAGGTTCACCGTTTGAGCTTGGCTCGGACCTTGGCCCTGCATCCTGTCCATGCAGTGGATGAAGTCCTCTGTGGCCTCCAGAGCCGGGCTGATGTCGCCCACTACATCAAGCTGCTCAAGACCCTCCATGGTCGTACCAGGGTGGGCTTTTCCCCCCCCGCCCCCAGAGCTGGAAAGACAACTAGATAGTTTTCCACAAAATCCCTGTAAGCAGCATCCACACGTCCAACAAACAAAACTAGCAGTCAGCTGGACAAATAAGTCGTTCAGTAACGCTAATCAGCTAAGAGGAGGAGAACATCCAAGCAGGCTGCAGGCTTCACAATCTGCCGTCTGAAGTCTAGTCCTGCTTCCCGCCTCAAGACAGGGCGCCCATCCAGGTTTCCAGTCTTCCTCCTCTAGCTCTTAAGGAAAGTTGGATATCTGTCAGGGGGGGGAGGGGGAGCTACTGCGGCTTCATGCCAGAGCTTAACAGGACTGGAAGCATCCTGGGACTCTCTGATACGATCCAATTTGGGCGACGAACTGTGTTGCGTAGCCAGATTTATTCAGTTTGAGTGAAAAAAAAAAAAAAAAAAAAGATGAAAAATCCCTCCGCCCTGTCCGCTCAAAACGAACCATCGACTCTATGTACTGTCATGTCCTATCAGGGGGACGTAAAGTCATCTTCGCTGTAAAAAAAAAAACAAAAAAAGGGAAGAGAGAAAGAGGAAATGAAAGAATATTCTGATTAGTTTACGCATACAAACGCTTCTCGGCCGCTCTTGTAAAATTTAACCAAAGCCTCCGCAGAAAGAAAAGTTGGATAAGAAGAAAACGATGCTTCTAAATTAACTTTAAGGATCTGAGTACCTACCGACATACTGTATCATCCTGACAATGACACCAAAGCTTCACAAATCGCTCCTTGGCAAATAGAAACAATCATCGTTCTTCACATGTCCTGATGAAATAAAGCTCGACTTCCTCCTCAGTTGCTTATCACTGGTCTGAGCAGACTGAGAGGAAGCAGGCCTGGGTGGGGTTGCCATCATCTGCCCGACCACATGTCTCTTCTGTTTCCACTCCTCTTTCTGTTTCTCTCTCTCTCTCTCTCTCATACATATATATATATATACATATACATATATGCATACAGTCTATACAGTTCTTTCTTTCTCATCTGTGCTCTTAGTGATTTTCTCCTCCTCCACAGCTCAGCCTCTTTTACGTTTCCCCACATATGAATTATTTATGGACATTACATCAGTGCAATGCAAAGTCTAGACGCAATATAGAGAATATTAACAATTCTATCTATGAGGATTTGTTGGACATTATTGTAATTTTATTTATTTTTTTAAAATTATTATGTAAAAGTCACTTCATGTCTATATAATTTCTTTCTAAAAACTGCCTGATCCTACAATTAATCACAAAAAAATAAATAAAATCATCATCTAATCTGTTCTCATTCGGTTTTGCCAACCCGTCCATGTTTCACTTTTATTTTATCACCTGATATGATCTCATTTTATTCCATGACATTTTTCCCATGACATCATCCGCCTGCAGATGCAGCTCTCAGCTAAAGGTGCTTCGTCATCGGGGTTAGTTGCTCACCGAGCTGAACTCCTGTTGACTCACACATGCTGTCGAGCTCACACAGTCGACTCAGCGCAACAATGCAGATCATAACACCTCCGGGCCGATTCTGCTTGAGAAGATCATTTTCGTTGTTTGTGGCGATCATAAAATGAGTGAAACACTTTTCACTCTCACCACCACCGTGTGTGTTTGATGCCGCACCATAAAAATATCTGAACACAAGTTCTCATGTGAATTTTTTTCCCCTATGTTTAGTATTTGAGATGCCTCACAGAGACCACGTCACGATTAACCAGCCAAGAACCAAAAATAAGCCCAATAAACTAAAGAGCACAAACCTTGGCATGGCTTGTACTGTGAGCATCATTTGTTATTCAGCAGGACAACGAGCCAAAACACACCTCTGGGCTTTTTAAGGTCTATGTGACCGGGGATAGTGCTGCATCAGATGACTTGGTCTGACCTCCACAATCACATGATCTAACTCCAGCTGAGACAGTTTAGAAAGCAACAAAGCTGGTTGAGATATTGGAGATGGTAGAAAACTGATGGCACTCAGTCAGATATCTAAAACATAGATTATAGATTTTATTTGCTCACGTAACTACAGACAGAATTTATGTTTTACTTTGTCAGAATTATTACAGTTTTTAACCAAGTGAGTCTGAGATGTGGAAACAATTCAGAGGCGTGAGATCCGACAGCTCTTTGGAGGTTTTGAGTTTTTGTTTCTTATTACAACAAATTGTAAAAAGAAGCAGCACACGCAATTTACAGTCAACAAACATTTCACCAGCGTTAATCACGATCTTATTGGTTGCAGATGGATGTTTTAATTTGAACTGACCATTTACCGTAGCAATCTTGAAATTCCACAGCAAGAAAACACGAGCTCAATAAGAAGTGTGAGAGTCACATATTTCTTGATATAATAAGTCTAAACACAGACGCTCAGTGAAGTCTGTCCATTCAGAGAAGATAAACTTAGCTCACAAAACAAGCAAAAAATGTGATGAACTACACATGCATTATCTCTTAAAAGTCGTCCAGTTAACTTTCTTTACACAACATCATTTTGTTGCCACTTCATGCTTCTTTAATTCAGCCGCAAATTAAAAGCACCTTTTAAAAAAAACCTCGGCAAAGCACACAATTAAACATAACAGAGACTTTAAATGCATCACTACCTCCTCTTTCTCACCTAGATTAGCTTTTATTATTTAAATAAAATAAATAAATAAATAAAATAAAATAGCTCTCCACAAATGTATTGCCTCAAGTTTGATAATGATAGGAGCTGATAAACAGTAATGTTTTGATTCCTGTTGTTTGTCTCTGCTCTTCCTTCCTAACCACACATTCAGCATCAGCATCAGTAAACACAGTCAGAGGTGAAGCCACGGTCAGCCTCACGGATGAGCTACAGTCACTGACAACGTAAAACTAACCCTCCAACACGTCCCGACGATCACGGAACCAAACATTTAATAAATAAATGTACACAAATCGATTTAACTACTAGGAAATATGCCAGAATAAGGCCCGTGTTTATCCCCGGCTACTAGTAGTTAGCTTGCGGCTAACATTAGCCTCTCTCCATCTTTGAACAATGACGTTTTAATTTGAGATAAAACTGTTCGCTCGTTAAAATCTGAAAAAATCTCGTTTAGTTGCAGCTGTATCGGTGTTTTCTGGTGGTTAAATCGGCACCAGGGACAAGCTGTAAAGTGTAAATCGAGACTCACCTTACTGTGTTTACCATTATGTCATTTGAAAGTCCGTCAGCGGTAAATTCCTCCGACGGAAACCGAGGCCGCAGGAGAAAGGTTCCGCGTACCATTTGTAAAAACAGAGAGAGCTGCGTTAGTCCCTCATTAAACAAAAATACATATATAATCTAGTACTTACAAGACAAAACAATGAATGAATCAATAAACTCAATCAATAAGAAGATTTATTAACGCATAAACACACTGAAGATGGTTTATATTGCTGCAGAAAGCAGTTTTAAAAACATTTTGTTTCATGGTGGCATGAAATGCTGGAAATTTTCTCATCCATTTCAGTTATTTGTAATTCTTTATTTCATGTACAAGGATCAAAGAAGTTTTGACAAATCTTATGAGCTTTTTAGGTCACTCCTTCAACACTTCCCGGGCCCCATTTACTGATGTTTTCTGCATTAAACCAATTCTGTTTCACACACTGGGGCATTTCCATTATTTTCATTATCATGAAATGGGATAAAAATCTCTAAAAGCCATGATCAATACAGGGGCTGGTAGCAGGAGGTAGTGCATTTACTTAGACTCACAAAGAAAGGTCGCGACATACGGCTACACAGACAAATCTGGGAAGAGGGCTGGAGAGAGGAGGACAAAGCAGAGGTGGAGAATAGTTTGGAGCTAATGGGCTGCTTGAAGCTGACCCTGCATCCAAAGTGTCAGTCCAGCACAGAGAGAAACACAGTTATTCTCCTGCGTGGCCTGAATAGATATACACGGGGACAACAATGAAGGGCTTCGCACTAAATCTGAATCGAACTCCAAAATCATAGACATGCAGGCATATCTGAGGAAAGTAACGGTATGTACTGCATCATTGTACGTGTTTAATTAAACATGCAGCTGTCCAAAGAATCTAATTGATGCAGCTTCTTTAAAGACAAAGAAACAGGTTTGATGTGCAGGATGCCTTCAGTTTATAGAGACGAAAATCAGAAATGAAACTAACTGGAATCGGTTTGGTCACATGTTATAACTTTAATGTCATGGTTCAAAGCTCACTTAGCACAAGATTCTCCAAAACCTGCTTGTAATTAGTCATAAGAGACAGAACGGCCTTTTACCGTTGAATACTGAGGACGAGCTTGGTTTATTTTTGCTCCACCTCAGTCATGATTCCCCGTCTAACTCGATGTTATCAGGATAAAATCACAGATTCAAGCTGGATTTTATGCGTTCATGAAAAACAATTTATTGTTGCATTGTACTCATCTTTTCTTATAATTGCAAATGAGCTTATGTTATGGATAAGTCATTAATATACTTTGCTATATTTTACCTCTATAGCTATAATATTTACAATCTTTCAATATAAACTGAGTAATTATGTTTTGGACGAATCCTCTTTCTCAGTGTGTCTGGATTTTTTGCAAAGCGAACGGTAAATTATTTCATTACAAATATCAGCGCAAATCACTGACTTTCAGTCCAAGAAATACTACAAAAAAAGCTATAAAAAATACATTTAAAAAAGCCCATTTGAGTAAAACGTCTCTGTTGGATCCCTCCTCCTCATCCTTCTGTGAATGCTCTTTGTCTGAATTTGTTCAAAAAGTAAAGAAGAGGAGGGCCAGGCCGCACTAATTGGCTCCACTATGTTACTCTCTCTGCAGAACAGGACAATAGTCCCACATGGCTGCAAAATAAAGAGGGAGATTTGAGAAATGCTTAGATGTTATTCCTCTTTGTCAGAAGTTATGGAAAGAAAATTTACAAAGAGAAGAGAAGAGCATGTTTTTCCTCTTTTCTTATAATCATTTCTTCATGAAAAGAACATTTTCTGAGAAATTTTTATAATGTTTTGTCCCTGCTGCTCACTATTTAGCTTTTGCAGTTTCATTCATCATATTTTTATGCTGCATGAAGTCCACGGCTCAGAGGCTCAGCTGCATCTGAGCATTTGGAATCCTTTTAGACTAAGTGCCTATAGCGACTGAGGCAACAAACAAGCATCAGCTTTAGGAATAAGACTATCTCTGTCCACGAGACGACATCATTTTCCATCTAAGAGCAATCTCGCATCCCCCTTCCCTTGACTCATGCACTCAGGTCTCTCTCCGTCCTGTCAGCGTTGCATATCTCCTCCTTTATTTTGATCAAACCATCTCCTGCTGATGACTAAATTATGATTAGATTTAAGGATGTGCAGCGCTTTCATCTGTCTAGTGCGTTGTTTAATACTGCTCCCCCTAACCCCTCTCGAACCGCCACCCTGACCCCCCAAACACACACAGCACAATAGCCGCCTACCTCGACTCACTCACCCGCTATTGAAGAGCAGAGTGGCTGCTTGGTCCCCATGGAAACGCTGCGTGTGTGTGTGTGTTGAGTAAATGTTTCTCCCTCGCTGAGATTAACCTGAACATGGACTCAAAAAACAAAAAAGAAAACAAGGACTAATTTTTATGTGTAAATAATCGTCTCTGATCCAGTGCAACCTGTGTCCCGCTGCTTTGTCCTTCCTATACTGAATGAGAGGTTTCATTCGTGGAGAAACTGAGACACTTTGTCGAAGTTTTGCAAACGTATGTGTTTGAGAAAGAGCGCAGCGCTTCCTGATGTTCAGGGAAAAGGTGACAAAAGGTAAGGACCAGCTTAGAGGATAAAGATGCAACCTCTCCTATTCTTACATTTGAACCTCTTTTGTTAAGTTTTTATTCAACAATAAATTTTGTTGTTTGTTTTTTTTTTTTAAATATTTATGCTGTCTGTGGTGCAGTTTAAGGGGAGAAAATGTTAATTTAAGTAGAAAGGCAGCACAAAATCAAAAAAAAAAAAAAAAAAATCACCAAAAAGTAAAAATCACTTCTTATACACCAATCAGCCAAAACATTATGACCACAGGAGCAGTAAATAACATTAACCATAGATAGATAGAACCATTGGCACTAGTATTTGACTGACACTAGTCAGAGTTGTGCTGAGGAACTTTTGGACCTGACATTCATTCATGTGGATGTTACTTAGACATGTAGCACCCACCTAGACCAGACCAGACACCCCCCAGCCCATAGCAATGACACTCCTTGATGGCAGCAGACATCTAATGCAAAAACGCTTTAGGAACAACTCAAAAAACATGAAAAATAGCACAAATGCGTTGACCTGGCCTCCAAATTCACTAAATCCCAAACTGATCAAGTATCTGTGGGAAGATCAGTAGGGACCCCTCCCCTCAACCCATAGGACCCAAAGCCCCCCCCCCCACCATTAACAATACTGTGTTACCAGACACCACATCCTCAGAAGATCCAGGTCCATTCTCTGATGAGTCACAACTGTTTTGGAGGCACAGGGGAGACCTACACAATATTAGGGAGGTGGTCATAATGTTATGCCTGATCAGTTAATCTAAACACAGCTGTGAGCCAGAATTTAAGAGGCTTTACGAAATGTCCAGTTGATGGACCGATGTCCTGCTGCAGCATCACTTCTATTTAGAGTAAGAGGCTTCGTTGGGGCAACAACTGAAACACAAAGTTGAATATTATTCACTCATTCACTCTGTGAGGTTCGTCATGCACCTTTCCGAGTCACATAAATTGTCAACTTTTCGATTCTGGACTGCTTATTTGAACTGGGAATCATCATCAAGCTAATAAAAACTAAAAGATATGATAATTTAAGGGTGCAGATGTTTTACAAAATGCTCTGTGGATGCACGTGCAGAATGTCTTTTTTATGTTTTTTCTTTTCTCTCTCTCTCTCTTTTTTTTTTTTTTTTTACATGAAAACAGCAATTTCAAATCTATGTGGATTAGCATGGACACGTGCGTGTATGTATTCGTCCATTCAACAGGACAATACCCCGGTGTGTGTGAGTGTGTGTGTGTGTTCAGCCCTGGCACCACATGTTTCATTCACACCTAATGATCGCGGCCTCTCAGTGGCAGCCATCTCTCCTCCCGGACCAAATCCAATTACTGGGGACAATAGAAACCAGCTCCCGGCTCAGGACTCCATCAGCTCCTCTGTGCTGCTGCTCCGAGACTCCTGCTGGACCCCTAATCATGTTAAGGGTCCACAAGGGCCACAGAGAACACCTGTATGTACACACACACACACACACACACACACAGAAACATACACAGATGAAACTAGAAATACAAACGCAAACATGTATCAAATGCAAAAGTAAAATGTGCATTGGAGAAAAAAACACAGACCACACACACACACACATATATAACACAAGCAGCATTTTAACAATCAAAGAAAAGTCATATGCATAAACACAGTAAGCAATGTTAACACAGTGAGCCCTCAATATTGCTTCCTGCGCAACTCACTGGACTCAATATTTACCTAATGATAATCTCTCTGGGAAACACAAATAATTTTTAAAGCATTACAATGGCTCCATCTAGTGGCATAAACATTTCACAACATTAAAACCACTGACGGGACAAATAAATAAGGCTGACTTATCTTGAGACAATAAAATGTTTTGCTGAGGAACCTTTGGATCTGACAATAATGTGGATGTTACTTGGACATATAGCCTCCACCTAGACCAGATCAGAACCCTCCCCTCAACCCATAGGACCCAAAGTCACAACTGTTGATGTCGAAGAAAAAATTATTATTATTATTATGACAACTGCTGCCTCACGGCCTCACCTGGTGTGGTATATAAAGTGCGTTTGCAATCAAAGAAAGAAAAAGTAAAAACTCTGTGTATAATCTCTGTACACAAAAAATGACAATAAGTACAAAACATAAAAAGAGCTAAGACTCACTGATTCATTGGAGCCATGTGTTTCTCGCCTAAAGAGTTTTTGAAAAAAAGTTGGGTGTTTTTAAAGTGCTTTATAGTTAAAGTTGGACTGGTTTGGATTGAAGGTTGGATAATATTTGTGTGTGGCATGTAGTAGATTTTCATATTCTCTGGAGAAATAATTTTCATTCAGCTTAGTTCCCCTGTATATTGTTTCCTCCTTGTTCATGCATGACCCTCTGCAGAGGGTCAGTGAGTCACAGAATCAGAATCAGAAAAATCTTTATTTGTCCCCGAGCAGCAATTAGGAAGCCAAAGAGCGGTACCTAAAATTAAAGAGCTTGAGGAAAAATACAATAGAAGCATATTGTGTGCAATGGCAGGCCTTCTGCCAGAAAAATCAGAATATTATGAAATAAATATTAGGATATAAAGAAATTTAAAGTTGTGGGAGAAAATATATATATAAAAAATATATTTAAAAATGTGCGACCCCCCTGCAGTACCTCTGTGGACACCCTAGGGGTCCCAGAACCCCTGTTGAAGACCTATGCCTTCGAGTTCAGGAGGAGAATATGTTGTGATCAAAGGTTGCTCTCCTCCAGAGTGGCCTGTACAACTATTTGAAACCCATAGATGTAAAATTGACTAGATTTAAATACACGTTTATGAACAGCATGGTTCCACGTGGTCTTTAGTGTTTTTCAATGAATTAATGAAAGCTTTATTTTAATCATTTAATACAAACGACCAAACAAAGAAAACAACATTTGAACAATTTTTACATGTTCAAAAAGGAGCAGAAAGAAGCTTTACGCATATCCTACCCCTTCTCCATTTAACATGCACTTCCTGTGTTTTTTTTCTTATGTTCTATAATATTTGGTTATACAGTACATACAACACCAACCTCACTGAAATAACTGAAGAGCTTGAAAGGATTCAGAGTCTGTCAAAATAGAGTGAGTCTTTGCATTCAATGAGATGTTTTTGTTGCTCGTCCATGAAGATGTTTTACAGAAATTAGTCTGCATGTGATCAGATCCTTCCTAGCTTTATGCTTTATTGCCTGAGAAATCACATGAACAAATGAAAAACGTTTAACTGGATGAAAAAAACTAATCTTTACAAGAGCACAGAGGCTCAAAAAAGTCCAAAGCATGCAACAGAAACAATTTGGGCATTTACATTACATTTTTCACATTTAACATTTAATCTTCATGTCTGAACGACTGTTTCAACTTTTGTGTTTGGCCTTGCGTTTCCAGTTTCTTTCGCCTTTGAATATTTAGCCAACACTTGGAATAAACAGTAATTACAACTTGTCCAACAAATGTCACATAACGTCACCTTCTGACCTTCAGTGTATTTGCTCCCGAAATTGCAAGAGGGATCATGTTTGCAGTCATTTCTAATACGCTTAGCTTGTCATCAGCTTCATTTTCATCATTGTCCTCAGAAAAAGTGTTTCTTGTAGAAAGATCAGAAGATATCTGCCTCAAGATCTTTAACTGTAAGGGTGGATCCAAAACAGCTCAAATCCTGAACTGCTCCCAACTGGGACATTATGGCCGGGCTCGTCTTATTCTTCAATTAACCTTACAGTTTGCCTTTTGTGTAACAAAAAGATTTTCTAAAAATACAGAAATTTAAAGGCACTCTTCAGTGCTTGTTTCTTCTGAGTGAGAGTCCTATTTGTTGCATCATTCAATCAGCACAACCTCATTCGGAGGTTGTAGCGCTTTATACTTCTTCATCTGACTGAGGAATCAACCTTTAGTTTCTCCCAGATGGCAAAGAAATTTCATGAAGAGGAAGCAAGTGTTGTTCCTCCAGCTGATAACATAATGAACGTAAGATGAACTCAGATGAAATCACTTCAAAGTGATGTGAGCAGCTACAGAAACAGCAACAGGTTTCACGTCTGCAAAAAAAAAACTGCAGCCGTGAGATGAAAAGTGAGGTGATGACTTTTTTGTGAATATTTTAAAATCTCCTCTTGAAGAATAGTAATTACTAAATGACCAGAAAGCCTTACAAAACCACAGCAGACTAAACAGGGTGCCATGCATGATAAGGCCACACTCAGTGCTTTCAAAGCATTCATATCCTGACAAACATTATCAGGATATGAGTAATTTGGATTTCCTTATGGGGTAAGTTGGGCCAACACACAGAGAAAGCATATCTGAACATAACTGCAGATCATTTTCATTCTAAACTAATTTAACCCCAGGGTGGTTAGTAAAACAAAGAAAAAGCAGTTGCACAATAGTAAGAAGCTGCAGGCATGTTTCTGTCCCTTGTGTAAACAGCCCATGCCTTCTGAAGCTTAACACAGATGAGAACACATACACAGAAAGAGAGCATTTCTTCCCATCAGAGACCACTACTACACATCAGTGCATTTTTATTTTATTTTACCTTTATTTTATCAGGCAGCCTGGCCAAGAAGGCAGCATTAAAGGACAAATCATAATAAAACACACACAAAGAAAGCACAGAGCTGAGAGCAGGGGCGTCACTGGGTTTTAAGGACAGGGGAGGGTTAGCCTCCAGGAGATACACAGGATGTAAGCGAACATGGGTTTTCTCCGATTTCTCCGATATTGGCGTGAGTGTGAATTACTGTTTGTCTATGTGTTAGCCTGCAATAGACTGGCCAGCGTGTACCCCTCCTCTCGCCTGATGACAGCTGGGATAGGCTCCAGCAACCCCCACGACACTTGTGAGGTTAAGCAGTGGTAGATGATGAGATCGTTTCACGTTGCAACAAAAAACACAGGTTCCAATGGTAATAACTGATCAACATAGAGGCTAATGCCATCACTTTCACTCACAACATAATAATTGTTTGCCCTCAAATACTCTGAAATCACACAGATTACATACAGTATGTGATTGAAATGGTTGCAATGGTTTTGGAGACTCCATTGTCCTGCTGGGGGACTTCAGCGCTCATGTGGGCAATGACAGCGTGACCTGGAGGGGCATGATTGGGAGGAGCGGCCTGCCTGATCTGAACCCAAGTGGTGTTCAGTTACTGGACTTCTGTGCAAGTCACAGTCTGCCCATAACTAACACCATGTTCAAACATGATTGACTTCATAGTTGCATCATCTGACCTGCACACACCTGTACACTACCAGTCAAAAATTTAGTATCGTTGTATAGTGTATAGTTGGTCAGGGCTTCATCCTACAGCAAAATAATGACCGACAGTAGAACGTAAGCAAAGAACCCTACAAGTGCAACACATTTCGGGGAATTTCTGCAGAAAAAGGTGCAGCCTAGTGGTGGAAGGTGTCGAGTTTGGTGATTGGAGGATCTGGTCTCTGCTGTTGGCAGACGATGTGGTCGTCCTAGCTTCATCAAACTCCAGGTCTTTCTGGAGTGGTTTGCAACCGAGTGCAAAGTGGCTGGGATGAAGATCAGCAAGTCTTAGGTCTGGGTCCTCAGTCAGAAAACGGTGGATTGCCTACTCCTGCCTCCTGTGTAGGAGCTAAAATTTCTCGGTAGCTTGTTCATGAGTGAGGGTAGGATGGAGTGGGAGATCGACGGATGGATCAGGGCAGCATCTGCCGCGATGCGGCACTTAACTGGTCTGTCATGGTGAAGAGAGAGCTAAGCTGAAAGTCAAAGCTCTCAATTTACCAGTTGATCTAAGTTCCAACCCTCACCTATGGCCATGAAGTTTGGGTAGTGACAGAAAAAACAAGATCGTGGATATAAGCGGCCGAATTGAGTTTCGTTCTCAGGGTGGCTGGGCTCAGCCTTACTGATAGGGTTAGGAGCTCGGACACGAGGAAGGAGCTCAAAAACACTGCTCCTCCATGTCAGTTGAGGTGGTACGGGTATTTGGTAAGGATGCCTCCCGGACGCCTCCAGTTAGAGGTGTTTTGAGCATGTCCCACAGGAAGGAGGCCTCAGGGTCGGCCCAGGACATGATGGAGGGATTATCTTCCATCCGGCCTGGGAGCGCCTGGGGTTTCCTCCAGAGGAAGTGGCTGGGGAGAGGGTGGTCTGGACCTCCCTGCTGAAGCTGCTACCCCATGACCCAGACACGGAAAAGCAGAAGACAACAAAGGAACCGAACGGAACTACTGCTCAGACTGGAAAAGCTTTGCCAAGTTCGTTGTTATAACATACAATGGTGTTGGCCTATTTTCTCACAAATCCATAGGATAGAAGTTTTTCATGTCAGGTCGTTTCACTCATTCTGTTTAGTTTTGGGTCATTTTTTTTTTCTCTGCAACATAAGTGACAGAAATGATCTGGGCAAAGCTGACCGTGTGAACTCACTTATTAATCTATGTTCTGTCTTGTGCACATTAACTTCATAACGATAAAGCTCTCAGTCAGACTATTCAAGGATTCAAGGATTTTTATTTGTCATTCACAACCATACAGAAGCATGATCTGGAACCAAATTATGCACTCAGGTCCCTGGTTGTTACCCATAGTAACTATAATATATGGATACTGAGTAACTATAATATAGACACAGTAAACAGTATATAATACAAGTAGCTGTGTCTTACAAGATAAATAAAATAAGATAAGATATAAAAAAATATATATACATAGGAATAAAAATAAGAAAAAGCTATATGATGGTAGTAGTGCACATGGATTATTCAGATTATTCAGTTGTATACTTCAAAACTTTAAACATGCAAAATGTTAAATGTGCAACAACGCTTGAGTTGGAGAAGAAGCTGTTCCTCAGTCTGGTGGTCCTGTTCTTTATACTCCGCAGCCTCTTGCCAAAGGGGAGGGGGACAAAGAGAATGTGTGCTGGGTGGGGTCCTTCCTGATGCAGGTTGCCCTCTTCCTGGAGGTATAACCTAGAAGTAATGTTTCTCAGGCTCAAGTCATCACTGAGCAAGTACTCGGACGCCTAAGTACTTGTAGCTGGAGACCACTTTCACCACAGACCCTCCGATATGCAGGCGGAGGGGGAGGTGACTGCCCTGTCGGAAGTCCGCAATCATCTCCTTCGTCTTCTTCACGCTGATGCAGAGGTTGTTTTCTCTGCACCAATCTTCCAGGCGTTCTACCTCTTGTAAGTAGCAGGACTCATCGCTGTTGCTGATGCATCCGACCACTGCTGTGTTGTCTGCAAAGCAGCTGAGCAGAAAAGGACTCAGCACACAGCCCTTGGGGGAGCCAATGCTGAGGGTGATGGAAGAGGAGGAGATGTTGTTGATCCTTACAATCTGCGGCCTGTTTGACAGGAAGTCCAGTACCTATTGTTGCGTTCACATAAACACTATTTAGTTATAAACAGTATTGTTTCACTGTTATTTCAGTGATAATCACAATAACAACCCAGTCAGAATAAAAAACATTAAAAAAGCATAATAAAATGCCTTATGTTACTATTTCAGTCAGAATCGATTGGCCCAACTGCAAGGAATTTTCAATCAGATTGTGAGAGGTGAAGTAAACCATTTGATTATCTGTTGACCTGCACCTTTTTTGTTGTTGTTTTTTGTTGACAGTTTTTCTGTCTCAATTCAAAAATATTTCTCAGAGGTTATTAAACAAAAACAAGTCAAAGTCAAAAACCAGCAATAGGGACAAGTGGCGATGAAAACAGCCCAAATAAAGATTTTTCTCAGAGCCCCTTGAATCGGAATAGAATATAAAAAAAAGAGCTGTTAAAGTATTTTATTGTAATGCAGTGGCGACTTTGTTTAGAAAAGTCTGGTGTGGCCATGCAGGAAAAACCTTATGATACAGTCCAGAAATACCATAATCAATGCCCGCACAACAAAAACAGAAGGGCCAGAAACCGGAAAGGCCTGAACTGGACTCAAACCTGGACCTTCTTGCTGGAAGGCATTGGCTCTATCTAACCACCATACCACTGTGCCAGTGATGACATGTCCTCATATCAATAGCACCACCAAACAGAAGTGTTCAAGATCTCACTATATCGCACATTCAAGATTGAAATAATAAGGCGACAATGATAAAAATAAAAAATACAGTTAACTCATGGTGTGAAAGGCACACCCAATACACAGCAATCAATATACAAAGTCAAAACATATAATATACCGTAGCCAAATGACAAATGATTAAATAGCTCCGTGAAGCACACACACACACACACGTATCGCCAGTTACGCATTACACAAGTTCCGCCATAAATCAATCAATATGTTAATTAGATTATCAATTCCATTTAGATAAAAAGTAAATTAGTCATGTCTGCTTAACCAAGTTGTCTGCTTAAAATACTCCTGGTTGAATGACCTAGTTTTGTCTTTTCCCTCTTGAGAAATGGTTACATCCTCTGGCCAATGTGGTCCCAAACCATTCATCTCCAACTTTTGCTCAGACGGTAAACTCCTAAATCGCACACTATTTGGGTAGTCAACTCAATTCATCACGCTATTAATGAATGAAACGTGAATTACCTCCGGTTAGCCACTAGTATATACAGTCAATGACGTTAGCCAAATTAATGAGTCCTGTGCAATCCCTGCCCCTTGCTTCAAATTAGCCAATAAGAAGCCTAAACCTCATGTCCCACTACTCAAACTGAAGTGTACACTGTACACATGACAGAGACGCAGCATCAGGCACAACAAACTATTCACACACAACTACACTACAAAAAGTGTCTACAGAGGGATCTGCGTTCACCAAATGAAAACTGTGGACAATTAATTTAGGGCAATTTATTTATTATTACCGAAAAAAAAAAAGAAAAAAAAACCGAAAAGCTAAGATCTTACAATTTTTAGAAACACAATTAAAGCACAGTGGCCATTCTCTAACCTTTGCATGTACCTTATCGCCGTTGGTCACACCCGTTTCTTTGTGTCTATAACACTGGTATTTCCTCTGTTTATGAACTTTTCCATGTCTGCCCAATTTATTCCTTGTCAGAGACCTAGGGCTCCTTGGGTACCACCCCCAATCTATTTCCCTTGTTAACAGACACATGCTTTAATTTAGAGCAAACAAAAGTATCACTATAATTTATTTGAAAATAGAGAATATATTTTTTATTATTTATTTTCAGAAAGCTGCAATCTCACAAATGTAAAGTTTGTCTTTTTAAGAGATGTCTTCATAATCATTTGTTGTTATGTACAAAAAGTTGCATTTTGCAGTCACACAAGTTAAATAATACCCAAGCTGAAAAATATGAATAATTCAATAGCTGAATTGGTAAAACATTTACAAATTTAACAATGTTATGGTATTTTTTCACACATCCATGGCAGAGATTTTGAACATGAAGCATCATTCCAAGGAAAGTTGCCGCCGGCTGAGATGTGTGCACAGTCTTCTTCCCCCCACCTGCCACTTGCACCTCCATTATCAGGTTGATTTGGGCCCCAGTAGCTGGAAGGTCAGGGAACACAAGAATCATCACTATTTATCATTCAGTGGTCAAACCATAGACTTTATAAATAAGGATGGCATGTTCCCACTTCTTCTCATTGGCCACACTGATGCTATTTTCCTGGGGATATGGGCAGCAACATCTTGCAACTTTGGAGCCAGAGTCTGATCAGTACGATCCGAAAGTGGAGCCAAACAGAGCTGTTGTATTGATGATCCAGCAACACTCCCTCCAAATTCACTCACGTTTTGTTTAATTAATACTAGTCTCTGGTCCACCTCCACCAGTTACAAGGTAATGTTGGATTATACAAGTCGTTTTTACAATTCTCACGGTCCCACAGGACCACTTTACAGAGCAGTTGACATGGCAACTGGTGGTTGATATTATGTAACATCCTGTTTCTATGGCGTCAAACAACTAAGATGAAAAGATACAAAAAAAATTACACTTGAACATGCATCAACATTATATTAACTACCTAAAATTACAAAAACTATCCTAGACAGAAATTTATTTGGCGTGTATTTTAGTTTAATTTCCAATTCTCATCCACTAACATGTAGGAGGTGGAGCTTATGACCTTTACTGCAGCCAGTCACCAGGGGGAGCTCTACTTGCTTTAGCTTGACTTTTGAGGAGCAGTTCCACCTCCATCTTTATAAAATCTATGGGTCAAACACAGAAAGTTCTTCTGCCCCCATGTGACTGAACATTTTAAAAATGTTGCTCTGGTTGATTTTTTTTAACTTGTTCACTGATGTATACGTCCAGCAACCATATTATTTCTGCATGGTTATATTTGCCATTGAGACAAATGTACAAATGTACATTTTGATTACAATTCTCAACTGAAATGAAGACTTACTTCAGAGTCATTGGAGTCCCATCAATCCATTTCCAGGTCCCTTCCTTTTCTGTGTCATTCAAACCAATCCAAGTGTCTTTCTTGATGAAGCCAGAGATTGACGTCTGTTCAGCAGGTAGAAAAACATGTTTTAGTTTTGATTGCCATTCAAAATAATTCTAAATTAACAACTAGAACCGTAACCTAATTATATCATAAATATAAAGTAACTATATCCAGAGGGAACAAGTGTTTAATACTGTAAACTATCATGAACATGTCTGTAGTCAGACAGGCTTCTAGTTATTCAGGACCTGTTCTTCAGGGCTGTCTATCACCACCAGATCTGCTCCTCTGTTTCTACAGTCCTGTCTGCCTTCATCCCAGGAACCAGACGCTTCAGAGAGGAAATGACAGGTACAACTGAACATTTTCCATCCTTCAGGACATGTTTTCCTTGGAAGAACTGACAACCACAAAACAAAACATAAAGTTGCACGTTTACATTGATTTGAAACTAATGCCAACAATTTGCCCACTTAAGTGTAACATAATCAATCAAGTTATCAAGTGATTTAGAAACCTGTCATGCCAGATGCCACTTCTTCCATTTATGAGTAAAACAGTTAGACTGATGAACAGTTCGTAAATCATAAGACATCCAAAGACTCACTCTGTTTAGGCAAATTCTGAAGTCTTTCCATCTCTTTAGTTATTTTAGTCAGGCTGATGTTCAGCAGGTCTCTCTCCTCAGTCATTTCAGTCAGGTTGGCGTTCAGAAGGTCTCTCTCCTCAGTCATTTTAATCAGGTTGGCTTTCAGCAGGTCTCTCTCCTCAGTCATGGAGGAGAGTTTGTCTTTGCTGGTCTGGAGAAACACAGTCATGTTGCCTTTGATGTCAGAGAGCTCTGCAGCTGAGTGACCATCTGTAATGAATAAAGAGATGGCTTAGATATATACATATATTTAGGTTTTTATTTTCTGAAAATAATGAAACGTGTTCATTAATGAAGGCAAGACTATTCCCAAAGCCGACCAACTGAGCATCAACTTCAGATGAACAGTAGAAACATAAAAACTGAAGCCATTGTTCCATCATTCCATTGTTCTATTAATGTACAGTGATTTTTTTCAAAGTGAAATAATGACCTGAAAACAGCATTATTTTGAATGTTCCAAAGACGTGAGATGTGAACAAAAGACAAAACATTATTACAGAAGACAACTGATGAAAAGACAGAATGTCAATTAAATACTCTGGTAAAACATTTTCCCTTTTCAGAGCAGAGTTAGGAAATAACCATTCATCCACCTTTTAACTGAAAAGACTGAGAGTTTGGAAGCATTTGGTTCGTTGAACTAGTTCAGTAAAAGTTGTGTCACCACGCGATGCCTGTGTATGTCTCTACAGAAAAGGGTTAATGAATTATTAACTCAGAATTATTAACTCAGAAAAAAAACAGACTCACAAAAGACAACAAGAGTGACGAGTCCAAGCAACAGGAAAATACTGAGCAGTCCCAGAAAGATAGTAACACCTAAATATGAACTCTCCTCAGAGCTTGTTGGACCTGAACAGAGAAAACACCAATGAAACCAATAACGTCTACAACAGCGATAATGGAAAAGCATAACATACGTCTCTATAAATTCATGCTTACCTGTGTGATTTGTTGAAGGTTTTGGTTCAACATTGGCATAATTTTCCTCCATTGTTCGCACTATTTCTTACACTGTAACAAATTTCTTTGTTAAATTACAGTAAATTACTGGCAGCTACATTTACCAGCTTGAAATTGTTATTATACAGTGTACCTACTGTGATCTACAACAAGTTTATTTCTGTAAAAAATATTACAGTGGGTACACTGTGAAATAAAACTGTAGCTGCCAGTAGTTTACCGTAATTTAACAGGGAATGTGTTACTGTTATTTTACAGTTCCTGCTGCAATATCTAGATGGCCTTCCAACATTTGTCATTTATTAAAGTCAAACATTTTCAAACATTCAAGCATTTTAGTAAAAAAAATAACATAAAAATAGATAAATCACTATTTTTTAAAATTATTATTTTTTGATCATGTGCACTTTTTTTCACGTTACCTCAAAATTATAATCTGACTGCTGTATTCCTTTGTGAAAGGTAGGTTCTGTGTGGAGATGTGTTATGGGCTACATGATGCACTCAATGAGTAAAAATAACTTCTTAAAGAGGGTGTCCATGTGTGAATTCACTGCTTTTTTCTGGACAAGCTTACCTGTCTTCTTGGACAGCACCTTCCCCTGGCGGGACCAGTGGTGGTTCTAGACCAATTTTACTGAGTTTGTCAGAGTTGTACATTCAACCAAAAAAAGACAAAGATCTGGATCTTATTTTAATTTTTATAAAACTAGTGATTAACCTTGTAACCAAGGTGAATGATTCAAAATATCACATGAGACACAAGTATAGATACATATATTATGACATCTTATAGACTGATAATGAAAATAACTGTTAGATGCAGCCTTGGTTCAGTTTCTCAGTGCAGAATTATATAAATACATTGTATAAGTACATTGCCTCATTATTCATCTTTTTGGTGCAGAAATAGGATACAATGTCCCTTTTTTTCCTCTTCATTTTGAACTATAGACAAAAAGCAGTAATGGGGAATACACAACACTTCAACAACTCAACAAGTATATAAATAACATTTATTATAATAGGGTACTTTTGTCGTAAAGTTAACTAATTTTAGTCAGAAGCATGCAGTCAACATGCTTTTATTAACACCTGGTCTGGCAGACTGGTATTATAATTCATAAAGTTAGTCAACGACATTTGTTGACCAGAAATTCTTACCTTGTATGCAATATTGTTAGTGGTAATCCTTTCTTTCTTCTGGCTGCCTCTCGTCTTGTGTATGGTAAATTCGAGCACGTCTTTCTCCAGTGAGGCCTGGATTCTCTCAGTGACGCTCAGTATCGTAACGATCCAAATATCGATACCGTGTCAGTATCGATGTAAGATCGATACTAGTGTGATGATCGATCATTTTGTTTCAGTTTCTCTTCTATGCTTCCAGCAAATCACTCATCACACAGTTCATGCAAACGCGGCTTCTGTCCGAGTCTGTGCAGGTCAGGAGTTTATCCATCTCCACCTGTAGTAAAAGAACAGATTTTGACAATAAAATCTTGGAATCACAGAAGCATCACACAGCTGGTATCAATGCTGTTATTGAAATGCATTGGTACTCGGAAGAGAGGACAATTGCACAGGATGCAGACCCACTGATGAAAGATGAGTAAGCCAGCATTTCTCTCTCTGAGCAATATAATAATATTATTATTGTTTCTTTTTTTTTCCAGATTTCTTATATTACATTAATGACAATTATGTGTAGTGAAAGTGGAATTGTCTCATCTTTATACTGTTAAATTAGTTTATGTTGTAATTAGTCAATAAAAACAGTGTGTTGTATCATAATCACAATCAACAAAATAAAGGCAGAATTACAAAGTTAAAGAGGGTATGCACGTGACGTCACAGCAAGCCAACGTCTCCGTGGTTACTGAGTGACAAAACGTGTCAGTTGAACATGGGGATTAGCAGCATTCACAGAATCACAGAGTTTAATAAGGTCAAAATTAATTTAAAAAATGTGGAAGAGCTGTTGTGCAATTGACTGAACCAGCAGATTAAAAAAGCAGTCGCAGAATATTTTTTACAAATATCTCAAACTGCCAAAGAAAAGAGAAATAAATATATCTCTGCATTAGAAGAAACAAGTGGAATCCAGGCACTTAACCCTGGTGTTGTGGATCACATTTAGTTTTTTTTTTTCATACTTTAAGTTACCTTACGTTACTTCTTAAGTTATGTTCTGGAGGGCTGTTAGATAAACTTGTCGATTTTATATTACATTATTTATTTTTATAAATAAAAATAAAACAATAAGTATTTGCCATCGCTCCTCATCATCATTTTAATGTCCAGTCGGATTCTACAGTATTGTGTTGCTCTCAGTAAAGCTCTTAGCATTAGCATCTTTTATTTAGCTAAATTTATCATAACTGAAATGAACTTAAACTAACTTAAAATAACTGAAACTGAGGCTAGTCCACTTTTACAAATCCATACTAGTCCATATGGATCATTGTCGAGTCCAATTGTCTTTAATTTGAACTAATAATCCACATTTTTCCTGGTCTCCTTGTATTTACTGCTACATTTCACTGTTTTTTTTGACAGTGACGTCAGTGCAGACCTACTGAATGATTATGACATTCATTTCAAGTAAAAAAAATAAAAAATTAAAATAAAAGGTATCGGTATTGTAGTACCGGTATCGGCGATACTAGCGCAGTACTTTCCCAGTATCGGGTCGATACCAAAACTCCCAGTATCACCCACCCTTAGTGACTGCCGGGTGTGGCGCACACCGGCGCCTCTGATTCCTTGCCAGGATCCCTCCTGTGGCGCTGGCGCCCTGTGCGCTTTCCTGGCGAAGTTTATCGAGGATTTATGTAAAGCGAGAAAGGAAAGATAAGAAATGAATAAGATCGTTGGGTTGCACCGTGACTCCGTTCTGTTTCCCTTGCAACTTTACTTTCAATACCGAGTAACGATGATTATCTGTTATTTATTTATTTTGTCATATTAAACTGACAAAAAAATTAAAAAATAAAAATGAATATAATTATTATCATAATTATGACAAACATGGGCAGTAATGAAACTCAACTCGTGTTTTATTAACAATCAATAAATAACATTTCTATTTACATATTCGTGGCTAATTCCCAAGGACTGTCACTGTCTCTGTCTTTGCAGTTGACAGAACCCCCTGGCAACCAGAGCAGAACGAAGTTGGTCAGGTTTATATTTATTCTTTTAAAAATAAATGTGTCGCATCTCTGTGGCACTCGGTTTCGGTTTCGTTTGCTAAAAACCATATCCGGGATACTGAACAACATTAACTCCACCGCTAATGTATTCATTTATTTTTTGCCATGTTTACACGGTATGCATACCTTTATGTTTACAGCAATCACTGACATAATGCAAAAACAAAAAATCCCATTACACGAAACGACGACATACTGCAACGAACTTTTTTTCCATTTTGCATCACATGCTCCCCCACCCCGTAAATAAATAAATAAATAAATAAATAAATAATCCCCATGCCACTGAAATCAAATCGTTCTCCCAAGGTTGTATGTGGGCAAACACCTATCAGCCACAACATTATGACCACTAACAGAAGAAGTAAATAAATATGGGCATCTTGTGATAATTCAATGTTCTGCTGGGAAACTTTTCAAGCTGTCACTCACGTGGATCTTACTTAGACATGTAGCACCCACCTAGACCATAGAGGCCCCTCCCCTCGACCCACAGGACTCAAAGCTCCCCCACTAACAACTGTTTTGGAGGCACAAGAGAGACCTACATGATTAGGAAAGTGGTCATAATATTATGCCTGATCAGTGTATAGTAAAGCCGAGCGTATCCAAACACGAAATGTAAATATATGCCTTAAACATTGAGTTTGTTTTGTCAAGAGACAAAGGTCATACAGACTAGGTCTAGATTTAATTTCTTTCAAGCTGTCTAGTTTATATGAGAGAATAAATAAAGTAATGGCAGAATAAAAATATATATTATACAGTGTCTCCACCCTGCTGATTTGTTTTCCAAATCGTGCTTATTTTGTTTTACTTTTCACTGAACATGCAAATATACAAAAAGCACAGGCTCCTGCTGAGGCTGCTATATTAAAGTGAAAGAGATTGTTATCTGCCTCTTTGTGACTTATGATCTAAGTTTAACTATTTACATGCAACTAGGAAAATATCACTTCCCCCTTTCTTGTTTCCACTGAAACATAACATTATAGGTGACATGGCAACATTTATGTCATAGCAGATGTCTGGTGTGAATATTTTGTGCGTATTAAAGATGCAGCTCTCAAAAATGGATTCAGTTCAAACTGCCCATGTTATGTCTCATTTGCATTTTAAAACAACCATTTAAATGACAGCTTTGTTTCTGCTGACTTAACATAGTCTTCCTTCCTCCCATGTGGGCAGTTTATTATTAACACCCGTGAATCAGATGCACAGAGACCTCACCTTATAATTATATTTTTCCAGACATCAAATTCAAAATGAGCTGATACTTTTGAACAGACATTTCTCATATTGAGTGTTTTCATATATACACAGTTTACTATGGTAAAAAAAAAAAAAAAAAAATAAGCTGCAAAGCAACATTCTCCTCTGGTTTGAAGTCTGGGCTTTTGGTTTGAAACTATGTGTAGATTTCACTGTAAGCTTTGTTAGAAAACATCCTCCCAAGTCATAGTACAGGATTTCCTGATAGTTTGCCGCATTTATTTTACTACGAGAAGAATCCCCACAGCATGACACTGCCACCACCGTGCTTCATGGTGGGGAAGTTGTGTTTGTGGTGATGCTGGTTTGTAGAAATCTGCTTTCAGTGTGAAAGTTTTTTTCCCTCATAAATTCTTGTCAAAAGCCAAAAATAAATCAACTATGACTATTACGTTATATGAACAACAAAAAGGGTAAACATCCAAGGGCATGAATACTTCTTATAGTAACTTAGATGTGACAAAAATGATGTCCAAGATTATTACAAATACGGTTTTGAGGTTCGGTTTACAAGCTCCTCAATCCCACCAGCACATATTCCACAGTGGAAACAGAGCCAGAGAGCCTGGGGTTGGGCCATCCGATCTCTAGGTCACAAGTCGCTGAGGTTGTGAGACAACTCCCTGGCGGAGGAACTCCAGTAGAGGATAAGATCCACTCTGGGCATCTTAAGGCTCTGGATGTTGTAGGGCTGTCCTGGCTGACACACCTCTGCAACATTGCATGGACATTGGGGGCAGCACCTCCGGGACCTTGCTCACAAGTGAGGGTAGGATGGAGTAGGAGATGGACAGATGGATTGAATCGGCATCTGCAGTGGTTATGGTCATTTGGGTAATGACCGAAAGAACAAGATTGTTGATAAAAGTGGACGCAATGCAGAGGGGCTTATAGATAGGATTAGGAGGGTCACACGGGAGGAGCTCAGAGTAGAACTGCTGCTCTTCCACGTTGGGAGGAGTCAGTTAAGTTGGTTTGGGCATCTGGTAATGATAATACCCGGATGTCTGCTGTTAGAGATATTATATATCCCGTCTGGCCAGGGAGCGCCTGGAGATTCCTCCGGAGGAGCTGGTGGAATATCTCCGTCTGCCTAATATACAAAGATGAGCTGTTCCAGAGTTTGGAGGCTGCACTCGAGAAAAAAACCCTGTGCTTCAGCCTTGTTCTAGGAACTACCAGAAGACAGTGGTCAGCAGATCAGATTCCAGCTGCTGCTGTTGCTTTGCTCCATGTAAGAGTAGAGACAGTAAGGATAAAACAATCAAATATGTATGTGGATAAAAAGTATGAAAAAAAAAAGAGAGTTATAAAGCTATTCAATTCACACATTATGAATCACATTAAAAAGGCCACTCCAGAGAGGTCTTGCACAACTACGGAACAAAAAAAAAAAAAAAAAAAAAAAACAAGAAAATTGTTGTTCTGCAAAATTTATCTGTGAAACACATGACTTCCTGCCAAGCTGATGAAAAAAAAGCGAAGACGTTAAAGCAGAACAGAGTTTTACATTTCACATGTGCTGCAAGGCAGAGAGTATCTCAGAAATAGAAACCTGCATGTTTTGCGAGCAATGGATGAAATCTATGAAAACTTCGAATCTGGCCAATCTGTCAAACTGAAATATTCGGCAAATTTCTCAGGTAGGGATGAACGGAAAGAGAGGTGAATTTATGTGTATTATTGTCAGCCATTTTAATATACAAAGTGTAATAGTACTTCTTGTGTTTCATGTTTTCTCTGTTCAGGTCCAAGGACCTCTAAGTGGTCTTTATATGTAGGCCTTAACTTCTTTCTGATACTGCTGAGTGTTTCCCTGTTGGTTGGGCTCATCATCCTTGGTGTCCGCTGTGAGTATGGTTTTCATAAGTGTAAACCTCTAATACTCCCCAGCCCAAATTAGGGGCTGTGGATATTCAGTCACTACTCACTTTGCTTTCTTTGTTTTTTGTTAGTCAAAAAACCAAATGGCTCAAGAATTGCTGCATTTAAGTCACAGTAGTTCTTTATCGAGTGTAAAAACCTTTCCTACTTCTCTGTTGTCAATAGTGGCGGCACACTATCATCACTCTAAGAGTTCAAAAAAATAATAATAAATCCTTTCAGGCATTTAAATAAAAACAGAGGGGAATGTTAAGGTTGGATGATATTTGTGTGTTACATTTAGTAGATGACAAATGTTTTTTTTTTTTTTTTTTTTTTTTTTTTTTTCAGTTTTAACACACCTTTTTGACTTTCAAATAATTTCCCAGGCCAAGGTCACTGATATTAAGTTTAACATTGTTACACTTCTGCTTTTGAGTTCCGATTTTTTCGTAGTCTGCATAAACCAGTTTTGAAGCTCTCATGTTTCCTGTCAAGTTGATTCTTTGAATGCTAAAAAAGTTAATCTGTATATATATCAAAAATATATATAAAATATCATATATATTATAATATATATTATTGATAATATATTATTTATAAATTATATTTATAATATTAAAAGAGCTAAGACTGAATTTGACTTAATTCAGCTTAGTTCCTCTGTTGATCCTCTGCAGAGGGTCAGTGACCCTCAGAGGAACCTGCATTAACCCATGGGTGTGAAACTGACTTGATATTAAAAGCCAGAAAAGCATGGTTCCACGTGACCTTTAGTGTTTCTGAAACATCTGTTTTGATTCCTTTCAGGTCATACCTCTGTTCATGATGTGGCTGCAGAGCTCTCTGCCAACAAGGAGAACCTGACTAAGCTTCTCCAGACCAGTAACGACAAACTCTCCTCCATGACTGAGGAGAGAGACCTGCTGAAAGCCAACCTGACTGAAAAAAACAAAGAGCTTGAAAGGCTTCAGAGTCTGTCCAAACAGAGTGAGTCTTTGTATTCCATGAGATGTATTTGTTGCTTGTCCATGAAGATGTTCTACAGAAATTAGGTTCAAAAAGTCAAAATCATGCAATATAAACACTGGTTGCAAAGTTGCATTTTTCAAGAATTAATGCATTCTATGTCTTCTGACAAACATTTGATCTGTATGTCTGATCGGTAACACTCAGCCAAAAGTTCCAAAAAAAGGAGTAATCCACCAAAGCATAAAAAGAGAATCTAGAGCTAAAAAAGAGAAAAAATAATGAAGGCCTGCAACCAGTAGTGTAGCGTGTGAATTTTTTTTAATTTTTTTTTTATTGGGTGGCACCGTCATCTGATTGGTTCATCATTCTTGTTGTTTTCTCACCATGGGACGCTAACTCTGCCTGGCTTCTCTTCAGACAACAGTGCAATACTGTGTTTGGCTATGTAATGTGTAGATGGGTGCTGTTTCACACATCTTAAAATCTTCAATAAGAGAAATAAGGAAGAGACGAAGTGACACAACAGAAAATTGTGTTCTCAGCGTTAATTCTCACCTATGGTTGCAGCAGGTCAGCTCTGACATCAGAACATCATAACAGTTCACACGAGGCTGTGGTAAATTTGGTCGTTACATGACATGTCACACTTTAACCAGACTTACCTTGTGGCTCTGTGTAACGACCCGGCTCAAGTGAAGACAGTCAAGTCAAAGTGAAGACACATGGGGGAGTTACAAAAAATTATTGTTTATTTCACGTGGTAAGCTTCTGCAGCTGACAAGTGATCCCCCTAGGCCTTTACAACAAGGCCCTTTATTCAGTCTTCTCAGGTGTGACTGGTTAAGGTGATTAAGCACAGGCCAAAGACACTTGAGCCTTTCACATCGAGCGAAAATCCCAGGTGGATCCAGGATTTTATTGGCTCGGCTAGACGCGGCTTTGATGTGAACAGGAATGTCGCATCGACCCGGGTTTTTCACTCTGATGTTGATGAATCTGCATGGTACATTCTCATCGACGGCCTGTCGGATTTGTAGAAGCTTCAGCTTAAAAACAAGTTTTGGTCTACTCCCATAAAGACCGATCTATGAAGGGCAGAGATTTTGGTTCATTTTTTTCAAGAAAACAAATCAAATGTGTTGTTACACGATCCTATGAAAGCGCATAGGTGAATTATCCATAGGCTACGTCATGTTTGGGTAATTGCACCGATCGGGGAATACATGTGTGACTTTGTTTACATACAGTTGGTATAGCGATATCCCACGTTTTTTTAATGATCATGGCAGCGCACCAACAAGACCATGCCACCGATTGTTTATCTGCAAAGTACATTCTCACGGTGGGATGTCTGACCCGGGACTGCTGCCGATGTGAAAGTGCACCGAAAGGGAAGTGCAGAGGGCGGTAACACTGTCAAAGGATGTTTCAGCTCCCGGAGAAGAAGATAAATTTCCAGTGTGTGTTTAGCCTTGATTTGGCCGTTTTTTGCCTCAACACTTGAATGAAATCCAATAACTACAACAAACGCCACATAACGTCACCTTCTGAAATTTAGTTTATTTGCTCAATACGCTTAGCTTGTCTTCAGCTTTATTTATGTCATTATCTTAAGAAAAGGTGTGGTTCCTCAAGAAAACAAGCCAGAAATCAAGGATGGTTGTAGAAAGTTTGGAAGATATTTGTCTCAAGATCTATGAACATAAGGGGGGATTCATAACTGAACAACTGAAACCCTGAACTGCTCTCGACTGGGACATTGCGGCCCGGCTTGTCTTATTCTTAAATTAATCTTACACTTTGCCTTTTATGTGACGGACAAGACTTTCTGAAAATACAGAAAATGAAAGGCACTCTGCAGTTCTCGTTTCTTCTGAGTGAGAGTCCATGTGGTGCAATATTCAACCAGCACGACCTCATGTGGACGTTGTAGCGCTTTATACTTCTTCATCTGAGGCTGAGGGCCCAACCTTTAGTAGACGGCAAAGAAATGACATAATTAACTCAAGATCTCAGATGACATCACTTCAAACTGATGTGAGCAGCTACAGAATACTTGCTAGCTTTCAAAATTTGTCAGTCGGCAGGTTCTCATTGTTTTCTTTGGCAATCCCCCACTACTTGGTTACAAGCCACAGGCAGGCAGGAAGGAGCTGTGGGTGGGTGTAGGTGGGTGACTAAGACCAGCTTTTATAATTCGATCTTGAGCTGGCTTGCAAAATCTTTTTTGGCTGAGTAGTTGACCACTGTACGCACTGGTTTAGGTCTGCAAAGAATACCACCGCCATGAGATGAAAAGTGGAGTGCGTGAACATTTGCAACTATTACTAAAATCTCTTGTTTTTTGGAAATTGAACGACGGTAATTAGTAAATGACCAGAAAGGTTCAACAAAACCAGAGTAAACATGGCGCTATTAATTTCTAGCTATTAACGTCCATTACCACCATTACCTCCCCCTCCTCCAGCTCATCACCATGTCTTCCGTCTCACACCTCCACACCCCCAACGCCGGTGCCGCTCCCCATTTCACCCCCCCCCCCCCCCCCCCCCCCCCCCCACGTCTCTTGCAGAAGGTGCAATGACTTAGCTTTTCACACCTCACCACCCCCTCTCCCTCACAACAGAGGGGTTGGAAGGTGAACTGAAGCGACTGCATCTAGCACTGAGGAAAACATCATGTCTGGTTCTCGTTCCCAAGGTTGGGCGACCGGTCTTAATCCATGACTACGCTGCAGCACTGAGAGGTTCAGGAGCTCCTTTGTTCCCACAGTCAACAGACTGTACAACGCCACTGTTTAAACGCTTAAATACTCACTCGTAAATTGGTCAACTGTACATAGTTTTACACTCAAATACATGTTAGTACAGTCTCCTACATATTTCCTTACGTGTTGGTGTGTTATGCTGATGTGTATGTTTGTGTACAAGCTACTGCACACTCGAACTTCCCACATGGTCTGAATAAAGTAAAAAAAAAAAAAAAATCTATTAGGATGTGAGTCACTTGGATTTCCTTTTTTTCGAGTGGCCCGGCAGGTCTTTGCTGGAGCGTATCCACTTCCCAACAGAGTGACTCCAGGCCAGCTTTCCTGTAATGTCTCTTCTTTGACGTTTCTTCCAGAGAAAACGTGTCCTGCAGGATGGAAAATGTTCAATTGCACCTGTTACTTCCTCTCTGAAGCATCTGGTTCCTGGGATGAAGCCAGACAGGACTGCAGAAACAGAGGAGCAGATCTGGTGGTGATAGACAGCCCTGAAGAACAGGTATAGTTTTTCCCTGTAGATTATTTTAATAGGTATGAGATTATGTTTCAGAACTCAATTATGTTTTTCTTCATTTTGAACAGACCTCTGTCTCTACATTAACCAAGGCAGCAGCTTGGATTGGTTTGAATGACAGAGGAGGAGAAGATACCTGGAAATGGGTTGATGGAACTCCATTATCTCTAAGGTATGAACAAATCCTTTAAATTGGTTTAAATAAAAATTATTCATCCATGAAAGAGGATTCTAGCAATTAACGCTGCCTGTGATTAGCAACTCATCTAAAACAGAGGGGTGGTTGAACTGTCGTTTGATTAGGAGATAGACCAAAAAAATAAAAGATAAAAATAAACCACCCCACAAATGTCAAGGCAACCAACCACAAGCCCTCAGCTTCCTGTAAAGAAAAAAAAATAGTATCAATGGTAAAAAATAAATTCTGCTGCAAGATACAAAACTAAATATCTGCCTTTTAGAGCGTCTAAGTGTATTTATAAGTAATGCCAATGGATTAGAGTTTTTTCTTAGGGTCGACCCACACCCAGTATTAATTCTACACTTATTACTAGCTGCATTTTACATGGGTGTTAATTTAAAAAAATAAAAATAAATAAAATATGACATATGTGTTTACGTGTCCCAAAACATCAATCATGACAGATAAATATGGACCACAGTGGGCCTCCATGTATTAAAAAAATACCCCTTAAACTTTCTTGACACCAATGAATATACACTGACCCATGTTTTCAGTTGTGCTGCCCACATCGAGTCTGGTTTCATTTATCTTTTAAAACGAAGCGACTGTCAACTCTCTACAACTAAAAAACGTTGCAGACATGTTTCTGTCCTGTGTGATTACAGACACACAGATAATAAAATAAGCTTTATTGGTGTTTATGTGAGCCGGACAGAGTAGAGATTAAAAAGTGGCTTCAAACCGTTGAATTTGCCCAAAATTCCATTTACATTATCTATACGTCTTAATTGGATAATTAATTTTTTTTACGTGCATGTAAACGACGTACTACTGAGCATTTACATCAGCTTTCATGATTCACTTGTTCATTGTTAGGTACTGGGGGGAAGACCAGCCTGATAACGGAGGTAAAGATGCCCCCTTGACCGAAGAGGACTGCGCTCATATCAGAGCTGTCACCAGTGAGTGGAACGACCTGCCGTGTCAAACTTCTGTGCAGTGGATTTGTGAGAAACAAGCCTAACACCAAAGTATGGTATCTGACAATAAACCTGGCAGTGCCCTTCCAGTGTAAGCAGTTATGAGAATTTGTATGTAGTTATGCATAAACATGTATGTACACGTATTGTATGAATAAAAGAAAGAGTTACACATTTTAAAAGACCACCAGATCTGACTTCTTCACTTTGTGTGTAACTGCTATTTCTGCCGTTGAATACAATATCTCTGTCTCTCAGTCATGTTGTGAAGAGTTTTCTTATTGCATCGACTTGACTGTACATGTACACATGTAAAAGTGTGAACTTTCGACTTCTGTTTCTTAAATCAAGGGAACCAGTTGATCAAAAAAAAATTAAAAATCATCGTCAGTGTGATTTGATGTTCAAACAAGTGCTTTTGTCACGTCTGAAGCATGTGACTTCCTTAAAAAAAGAAAGAGCAAGAACTGTAAGCCACAGAGGTTTCAGTTCACAGAGATCATTTAGAAAATAATCTGCATCTGAATGAGCCATGGAGGAGATCTATGTCAACGTTAAACAAGTCAGATCTGTCAAACCAAAACATGCAACGAATCACACAGGTAAGAATAAATTTACAGAGAGGCTAATGTATATATATATATGTGTGTGTGCGCGTGTGTGTGCGTGTGTGTGTACATGCTATCGTTTTCTACTTTTGTACTGTTTCAGTTTTTTTCTGTTCAGCTCCAAGGATTTCTGAAAGGAGTTCATGTTCAGGTGTCACTGTCTTTCTGGGACTGTTGAGTCTTTTCCTGTTGGTTGGTCTCATCGTAGTCGGAGTCCTCTGTGAGTTTTTTTTTTTTCACAAATTAACCTTCTAACACCTGTTTGCTAATATATTTTAATTTTTCATTGTTTCAGTCCAGTGATGCTATGAAATCAAACCCAGTTACACTTCTGCTTTTGAGTTTAGATATTTTTGGACTACCTAAGCCAGTCCCAAAGCGTTTTCTGTCAAGTCGATACACTCACTTGCCACTTTATTAGGTACACCTGCTCAATTGCTTGTTAACACGAATAGCTAACCAGCCAATCACTTTGCTGCAATTCAATGCATTTAGGCATGTAGAGGTGATAATGACAACTTGCTGAAGTTCAAACCGAGCATCAGAATGGAGAAGAAAGAGGATTTTAGTGACTTTGGACGTGGTCTGGTTGTTGGTGCCAGACGGGCTGGTCTGAGTATTTCAGAAACTGCTGATATACTGGGATTTTCAACAACATGAAAGCATGGATCCATCCACCAAAATCTCTGAAGAATTAAAGGAGTTCTGAAGGCAAAAGGGGGTCCAGCAAGGTGTACTTTATAAAGTGGCCGATGGGTGTAAACAGAATTAAAATAGGAGCTCACATAGGCTTATGGCAACAGAGTAAGTTAAATCAAATTTACTGAACTTGGTTACGGAATGTTTTTTTTTTTTTTTTTTTTTCTGCAGGTCATTCCATCTGTGTTTCTGAAATCTGTATCTTTTTTTAATATTTTATTTTAGACCATAACTCAGTCCATGATTCAGCTGCAGAGCTCTCGGCCATAAAAGACAACCTGACTGAGCTCCTACAGACCAACAACGGCAAACTTTCCACCATGACTAAAGAGAGAGACCTGCTGAACGCCACCCTCAATGAAATGACTGAAAAGATGGAAAAGCTTCAGGCTTCACTTAATCGGAGTGAGTCTTTAAATATCTCGTGATTCACTGGTTGTTCAATGGTGCACATGTGTTTTACTAAGAAACTGAAGAAGTGATTACATCACCCTTGTAATTTAACATAGCCATAGGAGTGTGTAGTCCATTTTTAGGGGCCGCCTAAAGCGCCTGTAGGGTCTGTTCAGTCTAAAAGGAGACACCAATAGATTGATGTCATCTCTTCGGCAGGGTTGCCTATTTTTAATGTTTATTTTGCACTTTGTTCCCACCTCATCTTCTCATTTAAATTAATTTTATTTTCATTATTTTTTAAACCAAATGATAGCTTTGTGTGATGACAATCCCTAAAACAAGGCTGAAGCTCAGAGGTGACAGAGCATTCGCAGTTGCTGCACCCAAACTTTGGAATGACCTCCCTTTAAACGTCACACAGGCCTCCTCGCTTCCTGTTTTTAAATCTCTTCTAAAAAAAGCACTTTTACTCCCTCTCCTTTAGCTTACCTTAATGTTTGTCTGTCATTGGCTAAAAAGCACATGCAGTGAGCTTGTTTGTTCCTTTATTCTGTTTTCTTTGCTTGTTTTGTTTGTCTGTTTTTGAAGTGATTCTGTGTTTGTGTTTTTTATGCCTTTTATCTTAATCTTAAACCTATTTTATGTCCCAATGTAAAGCACTTTGGCTTCCTCTGTGGTTTTTAAATGTGCTATATAAATAAAGTTGATTGATTGATTGATTGATTGATTGATTGATTGATACACAAATTTACTGTATCAGGTTTCTAAATCCCTTGATCGCTCAAGGAAGCAACAGATGGTCAAATGGGCGGCCATTGGTTTCAAACCTTCAAAAGACAAGTGAGCTTGTAATTTAAGGTAATTTTAAAATCTTGTTTCCTTCTGGTGAAATAATTTGTCAATGGAAGGAAAAGTCAAAATATCAACTTGAAAAATCATTAGATTCAAACTACAGTTAGTACAGTTACAGTACGGCATATATTGACACCAACAGATATTTCAGTTGCTTTCCAGTCCTTATTCAAGTTAATGCTATATACTGAATACAAATTTGTACTGCATACCATTTCTGTACAGATGATGTACAGACATTGTTTTAAATTTTGTTGTAGCTGTCCATGGATTTAGGAATTCTTTATCATTCAAGCATGGAAAGGACATTGAAGTGTGGCAAGGTACAGGTAACTTCACAGGTCCATAATGGTTGATTTATAATGTCTCCTCTTTTATGTTTTTTTACTTCTAGAGAAAACATGTCCAGCAGGATGGAAAATGTTCCGTTGTTCCTGTTATTTCCTCTCTGAAGAGTTTGGTTCCTGGGTTGAAGGCAGACAGGACTGTAGAAACAGAGGAGCAGATCTGGTGGTAATAGACAGTCCTAAAGAACAGGTACTGAATAGCTAGAAGCCTGTCTGACTACAGACATAGAGTACCATATTTAACACATTAATTGAAATAAAATGTAATTATAAATATTTTATGATTGTATTGAAATACATACTACACTGCCTAGCTGAAAATAAGGTCACAATATTTCATTAGACAACCTTTAGCTTCTTTTGTTGCATCATTCTTTCGATGAGAAATTTCTGCAATGTTGCGAGATTTATTTCCATCCAGTGTTGCATTGTTTTTTCACCAACATCTTGTACTGATGATGGGGGAGTCTGACCACTGTTCAAAGTGTTCTCCAGTACATCCCAAAGGTTCTCAGTGGGGTTCAGGTCTGGGCTCTGTGGTGGCTAATCCATCCATGCTAACTGAACCACTCTTTCATAATTTGAGCCAGATGAATCCTGGCATTGTCATCTTAGAATATGTCCATGGCATCAGAGAAGAAAAAAATCAATTGATGGAATAACCAGGTCATTCAGTATATTCAGGTAGTCAGCTGACCTCATTCTTTGGTCACATAATGTTGCTGAACCTTGACCTTGAACAACTCAGCAACCCCAGATCATAGCACTGACCCATAGGCTTGTACAGTAGACACTAGACATGATGAGGGCATCATTTCATCTGCCTCTCTTTTTACCTTGATTCCCTCTCAATCTGGAACAGGGTCATTCTCGACTCATTAGACCACATGACCTTCTTCCATTGCTCCAGAGTCCAATCACTATGACCCTAGAAAACTGAAGCCTTTTTTCTGGTTAGCCTCACTGACTAGTGGTGTTCTTAAGGCTACAAAGCTGTTAAGTCCCAGTCCCTTGCGTTTCCCTCACATTGCACGTAAGGAAATGCTTTTACTTTCATGACTGAACATAGTCCTTTAATATTTAAGTGATCACAGATCAGCATCAATCAGGATTTTTAATTTTTTTTTTGCTTAGTTGAATATTACATTACAAACAGAATGCCATTGCCTTGCCATTAAAGATTTTAGTAAGAAAAAAAGGGGGAATGTAGACAATACAGATACCCAAAGACAGTATAATTCACAGTAACACCTTATATGCGAGCGAGTAAAGCTATGTCAGAAAGACAACCAATAAGGGCGTCCCAGGCCTGCACTGTAGATGCTCGTGCTTTGTGTATGACAGCCAGTGACCTTTCTAAAGCGTTTTAGCCATTCTTTTGCTGATGGGGTGTCTGGGGAAAACCATGAGTGTATTATGGTTTTCTTAGCAGCAGTCAGTCCTGCAAATATAATTTTCCTCTGTTCCAATCTGGTATTGCCACTAAGAATGGAGTCATCATTGAATAGAAATAGAGGGGGAGGCATCGGGATAGGGACCCCTAAAATATTTTCAAGGCACCTATGCACTTTAAACCAAAGGCTACACGCAGAGGGACATTCCCAGAAAACATGAAGACATGCGCAAACATTGTTCTGATCACATTTTGTACAGTTGGGATCATCTGTCAGTTTCATTGTAAACGTCTCTATGGTGTGGCATAAAATTTATGTACAAACTTACAATGGATAAGTTGATGTGCTGGTTTCTTTGACGAGATTACAACCAAGACCCCCAAGTTCACGATTCCAGGAACTGATCACTCCCAGAGGTTTGCCATTTTTAGAAAGTAGGTCATTGTAAATAATGGATAATAATCCAGTAGAAGGTGTTTAAGAGGAAATCCAAGTGTCCAGCGGATGAGAATAGTAAAGGTGAATCCCATGGAACTCCATGGGCACGGATTGCCGACCTCAGCTAGAAATACAAGAACCAAGGAAACCCAGGGAAAGAATAGCATTCTTTAAGCTCTTGGAGTGAAATCAAACCATTTCTGTCATACAGGTCTTTGAGAGTATTAATTCCTCCAGAAGCCCAACTATCATTAAAACATGGACCAGTATGCTGCAATAAATTGTAGCTGTACCAAACAAGGGAGCGGTCACAAAGATTTACATTACATCCCATGTATTTCTGGACCAGATTTTCAAGGAGTTGCCTATGATTGGTCCAAACTTTCTACACACAGATCTAGGGTCCAGGGTGTGACAACATTCTCATTGTACCAAATTGTCAATTGCTTTATTTAAAATGACCAGTAGTATAGTTTAAAGTCAGGTACTGTCAAGCCTCCAGAGTGTTTTGGTCGTTGTAACATGCATAGGCGAATGCGAGCTGTTTTATCACTCCATATGAATTTAGTGGTGAGGGATTGTAGATCATCGAAATAGGTGGTGGGGGCATAGGCATCATAGAAAACAGAAAATTCCATCGGCCGAGAACATTCATTTTCAGTATCGCAATTCTGCCCTGCAGTTATATTATATCAGATTAGACCACCTCTGAATGTCCAATTCAATTTCTGTTTAAATCTTATTGTAATTTGCATGTGATATATCAGGGAAATTGGTTACAATTATGCCCAGGTATGCAAATGTTGAGTGATGCCACTGAATATGTTGAATGACTGGTAAGGTAAAAGATTTTGCAGGGGCATTTTTTGGAATGAGGTGGGATTTATCCCAGTTAATTTTATAACCAGAAAATAGACTAAACTGTGTGAAGACATTGAGTATTTGATGCAGAGCAGACTTTTTTTTTTTGACCAGGCAGTGTAGATTGTGGTTTGAAAGTAAACATGTTTTTCTTCCTTTTGAACAGAGGTTCCTCGAGGACTTTACCAAGAGACCAACTTGGATTGGTTTGAATGACAAAGACAATGAAGGAATCTGGAAATGGGTTGATGGGACTCCACTGACTCTGAAGTGAGTCTACTGTTTTTATCTTTTATTCAACTTCCAGAGGATATTTCTCTCAATCGCAGATACAGCCAAGAAAAATAACATTGTAGCTTTTCAACGAGCATTTCACCCTGATATGTATGATAGATAGACCGTGCCGTGATTTTGTTGTTCACTCACCTTACAGATACTGGAATACAAAACAACCTGATAATGGAGGTGGCATCCCAGAGTTGGGTAAAGAAGATTGTGTTCATATCAGAAGTGATGACAGCACTTCTTGGAATGATCTTTCATGTGCGTCATCTCTGCTGTGGGTCTGTGAAAAGATACCATAACTTTGTTGTACACATTGTTTAAAGTTTATATACTGCATGTAAATCTGTTACATTTTTTATTTCTGCATGACTGGTATTTCTATCTGTGACTTAAGTGTCACATTCAAATGAATTATCCACAGCTCTTTTTTTCTTTGAAATTAAACCCTGTTTTCCCAAGGAAGATAATTAATTGTCTGGTAGTACGTGGACAAACACCGACCAGCCATAACATTATGACCACTGACAGGAGAAGTAAATAACATTGAGCATCTTGTGATAGTTCACTGCTCTGCTGGGAAACTTTTGGACCTGGCATTCATTCATGTGGATGTTAGCACCCATCTAGACTAGACCAGACACCCCCATCTCCCACCCAATAGCAATGACACCCCCTGATGGCAGCAGCCATCCCAACTCAAAAAACACGTAGTAAAGCACAAGGTGTTGACCTGGCTTCCAAATTTACTGGATCCCAAACTGATCAAGTATCTAGAAGATGATCCACAGAGGCCCCTCCCCTCAACCCATAGGACCCAAAGGCCCCCACTAACAACATACTATTTCCAGACACCACAGGGCACCTTCAGAAGGCCCATTCATTCTCTGATGAGTCACAACTGTTTTGGATCCACAAGGGAGACTCACACAATATTAGGAAGGTGGTCGTAATGTTATGCTAGATTGGTGTATATGCAGCTCTGTGTATTTGAGATCTAGCAAAGAATTTTGTCAAGTCCCTGAATATCTTTATGTAGCTGTTGTTTATAGTAAATGTGTTGTATCATCTGCCATTGCAATAACATACTTTCACTGGTCTTTTTTCTGTTCTATTTAGATTTAAGGGGAAAGAATCTTTATTTAGGCCGTTCTTATCTCCACTAACTGTGGATGTTACGTAGACATGCAGCACCTGCCAAGACCAGACCAGACACCCCCCACCCCATAGCAACTGGCTGACTGATTGTTATTCTGATTGTCACTGAAATTAATAATAGTGTGTATGTGAACGCAGCAATAGTCTGACTGATAGCTTTATCAGTGTCAAGTTAATGTGAACAAGACAGAACATAGACTAATGAGTGGGTTCGCACTGTTGGCTTTGCTCAAATAATTTCTGTCACTTTTGTCGCAGAAAACAGAAAACAGCCCAAAATTAAAAAACATGAGTGGAACTACCTCACATGAGTAACTTCTATTCAGTAGATTTGTGATAAAATAGCCCAACACCAGCGTATGTGGTCAGGCAATGCTTTTCGATTTCACTCTTGTATAAAGTACTCAAAAGTCAAAGCCATACTTGAGTAAGTGAAGATATCTTACAAAGATGACTTTGGTAAAAGTGAAAGTTATCGCTTCAACTATTACATGAGTAAAAGTCTTAAGGACTTAGTGACTCCATGTGATCTGCTGGAAAGAATAAGTATTCATCCAGCTGTTTTGAGCTTGTCTTGTGTTTGAGGTGACTTCAGGACTTTAGGATCATTATTTGGGGGATTCTTGTTACATGTCAAAGCTAATGCTAACTGCTAGTTAATGCAACGTTAGTTGCATGTTTCATAGGTGTCCAAGGTGAAGTTGCATTTACTATGTTACTCTCTACAGTGGCTCCACTTACCTCTTGTAATATCTTTGTTGGAGAGGCTTCACTTGATAAAGACAGACCAGACTTCGTCCCTCTGTGTCCTCCTTTGGTCAAATCACCCATCCGGCGAGTGAGAGTGTAGGGGTCAGTGAATATAGTCCCATCAGCCAGAATATGCATTTTCCTCATCCATACTTGCCAAAAACAGTCTGTTGAAATATGCTAACTGGTGTTTACAAGTTATAGTGTTTGAGATGTTTTGCCTCCAGTTAAGCCCCACCCCTCAAGTAACATCACACTGTTTACAGACTGTGAACGGGTCTGTTTACCCAACAATTTGTCCCCTTCCACTATACTAGCCTGTCTCATTAGCCCCACTTTGTCAACTCTGCACCGCATGTTTAATTTGTGATATTTGCTACCTAAGTTGACGAACATTAGTCAAACACAAAATTGTGCTACTTTAGCCTTATGTGCCCCCTGCTACATCCAGTGATAGCTCATTCAAGTTTATAGTAAATGTGTTTTTTGTCATCTGCCATTACAATAAAATACTTTCACTGGTCTTTTTCTGTTCTCTTCAGATTTAAGGGGAGAAAAATCTTCATTTAGGCTGTTCTTGTCTTCACTTTACCTTGTTCCCCCTGCTACATCCACTGATAGCTAGCTAACATTAGCTACACCTTCTTGTGGGAGCTGCTCTTTAAACAGCCAGGCTAATCTCATGCTAATGATAATAATGTTATAGACATAGTTGTAGAAAATGTTACCTGAATGTTGTAGCTTGATTGTGTTTCTTGAGATTTGCTGGTGCTGTCGTTGGCAGTCCAGTCATCAGACTCCATCATTGTCCTCAGTTCAAGCAGATGGGTTAAGTGTGTACAGCTAGGTGAACTAAGGTTCAAGTGTGGAGTGGACGATGATGCAGTGTAAAGTTAACGCAGCCTCCTGTTTGCACTTGCACTCTAACACGATTAACCAATGACCACGACTTTTGATTTCTGTGATCCAACATTATTGGCTACCGAAACATAACAAAAAATAACATGTAATGAAAATGCTGATGAGAAATGTATGGGAGTAAAAGTCTCTGTTTTCTTTTGAAAATGTATTAAAGTAAAAGTGTTGTATGTAAGGTAACCATCAGCGTAACCATCAAGTGTGATTTGTTGCTCAGCCAACCACGTTCGTCTTGTCTGAAGCACGTGACTTCCTTAAAAAAGAACGTGCAAGAACTACAAACCACAGGGGTTTCAGTTGTTCAGAGATCATTTAGGAAATAATCTGCACTCGAATGAGCCATGGAGGAGGTTTATGTCAACGTTAAACAAGTCAAGGCTGTCAACACAAGACATTCAACCAATCAAGCAGGTAAGAATAAATAGAGAGGCTTAGATATATATATATATGTGTGTGTGTGTGTGTGTGTGTGTGTGTGTGTGTGCGTAATCATTTTAATTTCTACTTTCGTACTGTTTAACTTTTTTATTCTATTTAGCTCCAAGAAACTCTGAGAGGAGTTTATGTTTAGCTGTCACTGTCTTTTTGGGACTGTTGACTGTTTTCCTGTTGGTTGGCCTCATCGTAGTCGGAGTCCTCTGTGAGTTTGTTTTTCACAAATTAACCCTCAATGATATATTTTGATTGTATTGGGTCCCATCTAGTGATGCTATAAAATCAAGCACAGTTACAGTTATGCCTTTTAATCGTATCAGCATTAATGGGTAGAATTGAAAAACTCATTTGAAAGCACATAGCCTCAGGATTTAAACATCGTTGAGTTTAGATATTTCAAACACTGCATGAACCAGTCATAAAGCGTTTTTCTGTTTAGTATAAATTGAATTAAAAGGAGAGCTCACATTAGTTTACGGAAACAGAGTAAGTTAAATCAAATTTACTGAACTTAGTTACAGAATGTATTTTTCTGTGGGTCATTCCATCTGTGTTTCTGAAACCTGTATCTTTTTATTATTATTTTATTTTAGACCATAACTCAGTCCATGATTCAGCTGTAGAGCTCTCAGCCATAAAAGACAACCTGACTGAGCTCCTACAGACCAGCAATGACAAACTCTCCTCCATGACTGAAGAGAGAGACCTGCTGCACATCAACCTGTCTAAAATAATTGAAGAGAGAGACCTGCTGAATGCCAGCCTCAGTAAAATGACTGAAAAAATGGAAAGGCTTCAGACTTCATCCAAACAGAGTGAGTCTTTAATATGATTCATTGGTTGCTCAATGGTGCACATGTTTTCACTAAGAAACTGAAGAAGTGATTACGTCACCTGGCCTTGTAATTTAACAAGCTCTGACCCTAGAATCATAGGAACAATTTATTGTAATGGGTTTCTAAATCCTTTGATCACTCAATGCAGCAAGGGCTGGTCAAATGACAGTCATTGGTTTCAAACAAAAGACAAGTGAGCTTGTAGTTTAAGATCATTTTAAACTCTTGTGTCCTGGTGAAATGGCAATGATAATGGAAGAAAAAGTTGAAAAATCAACAAAAAAAAATCACTATATTTGAACAACAGTTAGGTCCATACTGCATAAAGGGTATGCACATGATGTCACAGCAAGCGAAGGCTCTGTGGTTACTATATGCAACTGACTGTACCAACAGATTTTAAAAGCAGTCAGAGATTTATTTTTACAGATATCTGCCAATGTAAATGGATCACTGCATTACAAACAAACAACTGGAATCCAGGCACAGAAACCTGGTGTTGTGGTTCACATTTAGTGTCAGGTAATATTAATTCATGCTGTATTTTTTGATGAAGTCATACCTTAAGTTACTTCTTAAGTTACGTTCTGGAGGGCTGTCAGATAAGTTTGTGGATGTTGTTTTTTTTTGGTGTAGTTATAGCCGACAGTAACTATTTCAGTTACAACAATAAATAACAATAAACAGAACATTTGCCATCACTCCTCGTCATCCTTTTAACAACCGGTCGGACGCTACAGTATTGGATGGCGAAAGTTACTTCTCAGTAAAGCTCTTAGCGTCAGCACCTTTTATTTAGCTACATTTATCATAATTGAAATGACCTAAAACTAACTTAAACTAAATGAAACTGAGGCTAATCCACTTTTGCAAATCCATATCTGTATGGATGGTTGTCCTTAATTTTATCTGATAATCAACATTTTTCCTGGTCTCGCTGTATTTACTGATACGTTTCACTGTGTTTTTGCCACTCAAGGGGCGTGGCCCCAGGAGGAAGTGATGCCACTGCATACCCTCTATTGGGACACCAACAGATATTTTTTATTTCAGTGACTTTCCAGTCCTTATTCAAGTAAATGCTATATTCTGAATATAGACTTAATGTACAGACTCAGTTTTAATTTAGTTATAGCTGTCCATGGATTCAGGAATTCTTTATCATTCAAGCATGGAAAGGATGTTGAAGTGTGGCATTTGTGTTTGAAATTGGAGGCTGAAAAAAACTGCAAAACGGTTTGGTTCATTTTAAGTAAAACCAAACTGCTGAGCTCAGCAATATAAAGAGGCTTGGACATGCACAGAATAGAGAAGTGGTGAGAGGATCACAAAGGCCCTCCCTATGTTAAACAAAACCACACTCACACATCTAAACGAGATGTCAATATTCAAGTCTACTATGAGAAGGCTTCATGTGTAGCGGCTATAGAGACTGCTCATAAAGTAGGTACAACTACTAAAGTCAAAAAATAAACTTAAAAAATCATTAAATTCAAACTGTTAGTTCCATACTGGATATAGGGACACCAGTTGCTTTCCAGCTCATATTCAAGTTAATGACATATACTGAATACAATATATACTATATACCGTTTCTTTACAGAGCATGTATAGAGAATGTACAGGCATTGTTTTAAATTTTGTCCATGGATTTAGGATTTTTTTTTATCATTCAAGCACGGAAAGGACGTTGAAGTGTGGCAAGGTACGGGTAACTTCACAAGTCCATATAGTGGTTGATTTATAATGTCTCCCTTTTTTATATTTTTTTTTACTTCCAGACAAAATATGTCCTGCAGGATGGAAAATGTTCAATTGTTCCTGTTATTTCCTACATGAAGAGTCTGGTTCCTGGGACAAAGGCAGACAGGACTGTAGAGACAGAGGAGCAGATCTGGTGGTGATAGACAGCCCTGAAGAACAGGTACTGAATAACTAGAACCCTGTCTCACTACAGACATAGAGTACCATATTTAACACATTTTCCATTTAAATAAAATGTCATTATAAATATTTTATGATTGTATTGGCATGACATACTACACTGCCTGGCAAAAATAAGGTCAAAATATTTCATTAGACAACCTTTAGTTTCATTCTTTCGATCAGAAGCTTCTGCCCTGGTCTTCCAAGGCAGATTGGTCCCAGGTGAAGGGTCAGACAAAGTACGGTTCATAACATCCTGAATGATAAGTACAAGCGAAAGTCAGTGTCCCCGGCCCAGAGGGCTACCAGAGCCACACCCTGGGGGTTGAGGCGGGTGGTTGGTGGTTGGGCCTTTGTCCATGGGGTCCGGCCGGGCCTGGCCCGAACCGATGACATGGACCCTGTGGGCCCACCACCCGCAGGAGGTCCAGGAAGGGGCCGGTGCAGTGCAGATTGGGCGGCGGACCAAGGCGGTGGACCAAGGCGGGGGCCTTGGCGGGCGGATCCTCGGGTATGGAAACTGGCTTTTGGAACATGGAACGCCACCTTCCTGGCGGGGAAGGAGCCAGAGCTTGTGGAAGAGGTTGAGCGTTATCGACTTGATATAGTCGACCTCACCTCGACACAGTGTCGGCACAGGAACCCAAGTCCTTGAAAGGTGTTCGACTCTCTTCTTTGCTGGAATTGCTGCGGGTGAGAGACGGAGGGCCAGGGTGTGCTTTTTGGTTGCCCCAAGACTCTTTGCCAGTATGCTGGGGTTTTCCCGGATGGACAAAAGAGTTGCTTCCCTGCACCTTCGGGTCGGGGAACAGGTCCTGACTGTTGTTTGCGCTTATGTGCTGAACAGCAGTTCAGAGTACCCGCCCTTTTTGAGACCTTAGATTGGGCACTGGACTGTGTCCTGACTGGGGACTCCATTGTCCTTCTGGAGGCAATGACAGCGTGACTTGGACGGGCGTGATTGGGAGGAACGGCTTGCCTGATCTGGACCCGAGTGGTGTTCAGTTATTGGACTTCTGTGCAAGTTACAGTCTGTCTATAACTAACACCATGTTTGAACATAAGGTTGATCACTGGTACTCTTGGCACCATGACGGCCTATGTCGTAGGTCGATGACTGACTTTGTCGTCATATCATCTGACCTGCGAACGTATGATCTGGACACTCGGGTGAAGAGGGGAGCAGAGCTGTCATCTGATCACCACCTGGTGGTGAGTTGGATCAGATGGCAGGGGATTTTGCCATGCGGACCTGGTAGGCCCAAACGAATAGTGAGGGTCTGCTGGGAAGAAATACTTTGAGCAGCTCCTCAATCCCACTAACATGTATTCCTTAGGGGAAACAGAGCCGGCGGGCCTGGGGTTGGGCCATCCTATCTCTGGGGCAGAAGTCGCTGATGTGGTGAAGTAACGACCCGACGGTAGAGCCCCATGAGAGGATGACATCTGCCCTGGGCATCTCAAGGCTCCGGATGTGGTAAGGCTGTCTTAGTTGACATGCCTCTGCAACATTGCATGGACATCTGGGGCAGTGCCTCTGGAGTGGCAGAGTGGGATGGTGGTTCCCATCTTTAAGAAAGGGGACTAGAGGCTGTGTTCCAACTATAGGGGCATCACACTCCTCAGCCTCCCTGGGAAAGTCTATGCAAGGGTGCTGAAAAAAAGAGGTTCTGATCAATAGTGGAACCTCAGATCAAAGAGAAACAATGTGGGCCTTTGTCACCGGTTCTGTTCATAACCTTAATGGACAGAATTGGTGGAGGTGGAGGGTGTCGAGTTCGGTGATCAGAGGATCTCATCGCTGCTTTTTGCAGATGATGCGGTCCTCTTAGCTTCATCGAACTGCGACTTCCAGCTCTTGCTGGGGCGGTTTGTAGCCGAGTGTGAAGCGACTGGAATGAAGATCAGCACTTTCAAGTCTGAGGCCATGGTTCTCAGTCAGAAAAGGGTGGATTGCTTGCTCCAGGTCGAGGAGGAATTCCTGCCTCAAGTGGAGTTCAAGTAGTTACGGAGTTACGGGCGCTTAACCAGTCTGTCGTGGTGAAGAGAGCGAATCAGAAAGGCAAAGCTCTCAATTTACCGGTCAATCTATGTTCCAACCCTCACGTATGGTCATCAACTTTGGGTGAAAGAACAAGATCACGGATACAAGCGGCCGAAATGAGTTTCCTCCGTAGGGTGGCTGGCCTCAGACTTAGAGACAGGTTAAGGAGCTCGGACTCTCGGGAAGAGCTCAGAGTAGAACCGCTGCTCCTCCACGTCGAGAGGAGTCAGTTGAGGTGGTTCGGACAAGAGGAATCAGGGTCGCATGGAGGGATTACATCTCCCGTCTGGCTTGGGAGCGCCTGGGATTCCTCCAGAGGAGCTGGTGGAAGTGGCCAGGGAGAGGGCCATCTGGACCTCCCTCCTGAAGCTGCTGCCCCCGCTACCTGGACCCGGATAAATGACGAAGATGAGACAGTGTTGCATTCATTTTTCACCAAGATCTTGTACTGATGATGGGGGAGTCTGACCACCGTTCAAAGCGTTCTCCAGTACATCCCAAAGATTCTCAATGGGGTTCAGGTCTGGGCTTTGGGGTGGCCAATCCATCCATGCTCCCTGAACCACTCTTTGAGCCAGAGGAATCCTGGCATTGTCATTTTGGAATATGCCTGTGGCATCAGAGAAGAAAAAAAATCCACTGATGGAATAACCAGGTCATTCAGTATATTCAGGTTGTCTGCTGACCTCATTCTTTGGTCACATAATGTTGCTGAACCCAGAGCTGAGCAGCTGCAGGATCAGTCTGGAACAGGGTGAATGTGGACTTATCAGACCACATGACCTTCTTCCATTTCTCCAGAGTCCAATCTTCCCTAGCAAATTGAAACCTTTTTATCTGGTTAGCCTCACTGATTAATGGTTTTCTTATGGCTAAACATCAGTTCGGTCCCAGTCCTTTGAGTTCCCTTCACATTGTACATGTGCAGAAGCTCTTGCTTTCACAATCGAACATGGTCCTTAGATGGATGGATGGATGGATGGATGGATGGATAGAGTGTTGTACAGTTTTTAACCTAATTTGACAACTTTCTGCTTCAATCTCCTTAGATGTTTTCTCTGCCTGATCATGCCAATGATTTGACCCTTCTTAAACAGATTCACAAGCTTCTCATTGCATCAGTTGGGGTTAAATAACATGTTGCCAGTTGAAAAATAATCACCCATGGAGTAATTATCCAATATGATGCTCGTACCTATTTACTTAGTAAAATCCAGGTGGAGACTTTTTTTTTTTTTTTTTTTTTTTGACCAGGCAGTGTAGATTGTGGTTTAAAAGTTAAACATGTTTTTCTTCCTTTTGAACAGAAATTCCTCGTGGACTTTACCAAGAGACCAACTTGGATTGGTTTGAATGACAGAGATAATGAAGGAATCTGGAAATGGGTTGATGGGACTCCACTGACTCTGAAGTAAGTCTATTGTTTTTATCTTTTATTCAGTTTCGTCAAAGGATAAATAACATTGTAGCTCAACAACAGAGATTTTGGGCACATAGAGACAGAAGAACTTTTTTTCCAGAGGATATTTCTCTCAATTGTAGATAGAGCCAAGGAAAAACAACATTGTAGCTGGACAATGAAGACTTTGGGTATCTGGGGTTAGAGAAACTTTTCAACAAGCATTTCACACTGATGTGTGTGTTTGACTGTTTACATTGTTTCCAGATGATTCATTTGTCAAAGATAAACAGTGCAGTGATTCCGTCGTTTACTCACCCTCTAGATACTGGAGAACAAATCAACCTGATAATGGAGGTGGAATCCCAAAGTATGGTGAAGAAAACTGCGTTCATATCAGAAGTGATGACAGCACTTCTTGGAATGATCTTTCATGTACATCATCTCTGCAGTGGGTCTGTGAAAGAATACCATAACTCTGTTGTACGCGTTGTTTAAAGTTTATATACTGCATGTAAATCAGTTACATTTTTAACTTCTGCATGACTGGTATTTCTATCTACGACTTAAGTGTTGCATTTAAATGAATTATCCGCTGCTCTTTTCTTTCTTTCTTTGTAATTAAACCCTGTTTTCCCAAGGAAGATAATTAATTCTTTGGCTGTATGTGTACAAACACTGTCCAGCCATAATATTATGACCACTGACAGGAGAAGTAAATAACGTTGAGCGTCTGATGACAATTCAGTGTTCTGCTGGGAAACTTTTGGACCTGGCATTCATTCATGTGGATGTTAGCACCCCCCAGCGCCCACCCCATAGAAATGACACTCCCTGATGGCAGCAGCCATCCCAACTCAAAAAATATGTGGAACAGCACAAGGTGTTGACCTGGCCTCCAAATTCACTGTATCCCAAACTTATCAACTATCTGGGAGATGATCCACAGAGGCCCCTCCCCTCAACCCATAGGACCCAAAGGCCCATGTTCATTCTCTGATGAGTCACAACTGTTTTGGATCCACAAGGGAGACTCACACAATATTAGGAAGGTGGTCGTAATGTTATGCTAGGTTGGTGTATATGCAGTAAATGTGTTTTATCATCTGCCATTAAAATACTTTCACTGGTCTTTTGTCTGTTCTATTTAGACTTAAGGGGAGAGGAATCTTTATTCAGGCTGCTCTTATCTCCACTTGTGCCCATTGCAGGTTTTCATGACATTTGACATGAGAAACTTTTATCCAATGGATTTGTGAGTAAAAAAGTCCAACACCGGTGTATGTGATCAGACAATAAACTTGGACATGCCTTTCCAGTCTAAGCAGTTGTAATTATACACAAATATGTTTGTACATGCATTGTATGGATATAAATGAAATTGGAAAGTGTGCAGTAACACATTTTAAACAGATGTAACAGACTATAGTGGCTAACGACCAGAAGATGTGACGTCACTTTACGTGTAGCTGCATTATTCCTGCTTGTTTGTTTTGTTAGCATGGTAGCATTTAACAGATCTTGAGATAAACATCTATAGACTGTACACAGTCTATCAAGATCAAGAATATTTTTCAGAAAAGTGCTAACTTCTGACTTTTGTTACTTTTCTCAAGATAACCATTTCATTCTAAGACCCAAAGCAACTGTTTAGTTTCCAACAATTTGTACTTATACCACTCTGAATTTGGTTAACACTTTTTTTTAAGTAAAGTCCATCTACTGCTTGGAACTCACTGCAGAAAACTTAAAGATTAAAGGAACTCATCACCCTTGCATCTTGGAGAACCTGTGTGAGAGACCTTGGAGCACCTATATATAACACTTCTTCTTGTTTTAATGTAAATCCTGAGTCCCATTCCTGTTTTGTATCTTCTATGTATTGCATTTCTGTTGTTGTGTGAGTTCCTGTTTGTTCCTAATTGTCACAACTTTCCTAAGCTGCTGTCTTGGCCAGGCTTCGAGCTGGTAAAATAAAGGCTAAAATAAATAAATAACCAAATTCAGTGGTAATGTCAGCCACCTACATTCATTACCTCTGAAGCATGTGACTTCCTTAAAAAAAGAAAGAAAGAGAACAACTGAAACCCACAGAAGTTTCAGTTCACAGACATTAGCATCTAGGAAATCACCTGCGTCCTTGCGAGCAATGGATGGTATTTATGTCAATGTCAGATCTGTCAACCCAAAACATTCAACAAATCACTCAGGTAAGAATAAACTGACTGAGAGATGAATAGGTGCATATTATCATTTTTCATTATTGTTGTTGTTTTCTCTGTTCAGGTCCAAGGGGCTCCAAGAGGAGTTCATGTTTAGGTGTTAGTATCTTTCTGGGACTGCTGAATGTTTTCCTATTGGTTGGACTCATCGTCTTTGGTGTCTTCTGTGAGTTTGGTTTACACAAGTTATTTGGTAATAGATTTTTAATGGCATCACCACATTTTTGGTTTATTGTTTCCTATAGGGACATGACGCGGTACAGGCGTTGTGTGCTGCACAGAGTTCATCGAACAAAAAGTCTCAGTCTTTTAGGCTGAAAAGTTTTTTGTTGTCATTTGTAGAAGCCTAACTCCTCTGCACTCTGAAAACAAATAGAAGTGAATACTCTTCTAAACACACCACAACTCCGTTTGAATTTACCTTGGGTTTCTATTGAAAACAGCTGTGCTAACTGAATCCAGTGATGCTATAAAGTTAAACACAGTTATAATTCTGCCTTTGAGTTTAGATATTTCAAAGGCTACATAAACCAGTTTACGAGTTCTGTTGAATCAGTGTACATTGACTTACAGGAGGAGATAACATTAATTTATGGAGATAAATGAAATCATTTCATGTTATTCTACTATCCCTCTGATGTGGCTCAGAATGTTGTTAGTGGGGGACTTTGGTTCCTATGGGTTCAGGGGAGGGGGCTGTGTGGATCATCCCACAGATACTTTATCAGTTTAGGATCTAGTGCATTTGGAGACCACTTCGTGTTTTTTGAGTTGTTCCTGTACTGACAAGACGTACTCACGCATGTAGTTCAACATCAATGTATACTGCAAACAACCACACTTCCGTGTTGCATACACTTCAGGTAAGTGCCTAGTGCTAACTAGTGGTAACACTGATCATTACATCTCAATACATCTTCCTTTTTTTCAAAGTCTTCTTGTACATACAAGAGAAATAAATTCCTTTTAAATCAAATTCACAATATACTAACATTCAATTGCTTCATCTTAACACAATTTCCTTTCTGGCACTTTAACTGTTTAGAACATAACACCCTTAACATGTGTGTGCTGTTTACACTCTGTTTCTCTTCCGCTTTTGTTTATTTTATTAATTTATTTTTTTATTTCTCTTCAGTCTCTTTGGTTTCACAATCTGTCTTTTCGGCCTATAACCCTGTGTGACATCAGTTGGTGTGTGTTTGTCTGTCTCAGAACAGGCTTGGTCTGAGATGTCTGACATGTCATTTGTGTAATTGTCCATGATTTCTCTCTGAGGCACTTTGAGCAGATGCCTTCTGTTCCGCCTCATTTGTGTCCCATGCTCTGTGATGACTTCATATGATCTAGGTGTTGTCTCCTTGACCACCTTAGCTAGTGGTCCCCGCTGTCCATCACACCTCACCCTCACAATGTCCTCCTGTGAGAGTGGGCCCAGAGCCTTAGTTGCTCTGTTGTACAGTTCAATCTGTCTCACATCTGGACGCGTTGTCACATACTTTTCCTTCTGGTATGTGGCTGCTGGAAGCCTGGTCCTGAGCTTTCTTTTCATGAGCATTTCGGCTGGTGAAAGCCCATTTTCAAGTGGTGATGCCCTGTAGTTCAGGATGGCAAGGTGTGGATCTTCTGCATTTTCTGCAGCTTTTTTTTTTTCAGAATACACTTGACTATCTGCACTCCCTTCTCTGCTAATGCATTCGATTACGGATAGAGAGGGCTCAAGGTCACATGCTCAAAACCATACTTTCCTGCAAAGTCCTCAAAGCATTGGCTCGAGAATTGTGGACCATTGTCACTTATCACAGTCACAGGAATCCCATGGCGTGCAAAGATTGCTTTTGTGTGTGTCACAACTTTCTCTGCAGTTGTGTCACTAAGACATGTGAATTCTGGGTAGTTGGAATGACAGTCCATGACTAACCGATAGTCCTTGCGTTTAAAGTGAAGTCAAAGTTAACATCACATTTCTGAAGGCTTAGCATTAAGCGTTGGTGGAATACGTGGTGGTGCATCACCCAGTGGCTTCTGTGAGATTGCTATTAGTGGTTTATGATCAGTTTCCAGTGTCACTGGTCGACCATAAACATAATTATGGAACGTCTCACAGCCATAGACAGCCCCCAATGTCTCTTTCTCAATTTGTGCGTAATTTCTTTCTGCACTAGTCATTGTGCGAGACGCATATGTGACAGGATACCACTCTGTGTCATGCTTTTGAAGCAGCACGGGTCCTAGGCCGGTTTTAGATGCATCTGTGGACACCTTTAACGGTTTGTCCTGCTCATAGAATTTCAGGACTGGCTCATTGATTAAACTGTTCTTTAGCCACTCCCATTCTTATGCTCTGGCATCCACTGCCACATTGTATTATTCTCTAGCAGACTTATCAATGCTTTAGTGTTAGCTGAGACGTTCGGGACAAATTTTCCCAAGTATTTAACTAAGCCTAAGGCTCTCTGCAGATCATTTTTGTCCTGTGGTACAGGCATTTCAGCAATTGCCCTGACCTTATCTGAATCTGGCTGTACCACTGCCTCTGACAGTTTCTCCCAGATGGGTTATTTATTTCACCCCAAATTGGCATTTGTTCTTGTTAAGTTTTAGACCTGTGTCAGGACCAGGTTGGTGGACTCTAAAGCAGGGAAGTCTGACTGTGGCTCCAGAACTTAAATGCCCAGGGTTAATTAGCAGCAGCTGAGGGATCTCCAATCCAGTCTCCCATCTGTAATCAAGTCCGCACACACACACACTAGGGAGTAGGGACAGAGGGCATGACAACCTGACTTTTGCGCCTGAGTGACGACTCTGTGCAGCCTTGCATCATGCTCCTCTTTTGTTTTGCCCCAGACGACAACATCATAAATAAAAACTCCCACTCCCTGTATTCCATCAGAGTTGCATTCTCACTCTATTGTCCAGTACACCAATCACGATCTGGTCACGTATCACTGAATCAAAAAAACATGCCGAAGTTGCATGACTGACTTTTCAGCCTCAGGTCTGTGACATACTATTCAATCGTCTCTTCAGACATCGTTCAGTCTTTCTGAACACGGTTTCTGAAAACATATCGCTGATATGTCTTATTCTTTCTTGGCGTGTCGTACTCCTCGAATTTTGCCATGACCACGTTGAACTTATCTTCTTGGTCATCTGAAGACAAACGTGTTGTACATGTCTAGTGCACTACGGCCTGCCACTGTTAGCAACAGTGCTATCTTCCACTTGTCGCTGCCGTCCAGTCCGATGGCCAGCACATACAGTACTTTCCAATTTTCATCAACGTTTCCTGTCAACTTCGACTCCTCTGGTTGACGTACAAAGTTCAGTTTTGGTCGAGGTATTTTCTCCTGGTACCATGTTCCTAGACTGTTTTTGTGTGTGTGCCTGTTGTATGTCTAAGTAACATCCACACCTATGACAGGTTCAAAAGTTTCCCAGCAGAAATTTGAATTGTCACAACATGGTCGATGTTTGTCTTTACTCATTTCAGACCATAACTCAGTCCAAGATTCAGCTACAGAGCTCTCTGCCCTCAGAGACAACCTGACTGAGCTTCTCCAGACCAGCAAGAGTTTGTCTAAACAGAGTGAGTCTTTGGATGCCGCATTGTGATTTAACATATCTTTCTTTGAGACCTTCTATCTATATCCATATGGAATTATATTCAAATGACCACCAGTACAACAGTTTTTTTGGCAGGTTGATGAGATCAGGAACACAGATGAGTAGGAGAAATTACTGTATATTAATACTGGTGTGATATTTCTTCCAGAGAAAACATGTCCTGAAGGATGGAAAATGTTCAGTTGTTCCTGTTATTTCCTCTCTGAAGCATCTGGTTCCTGGGATGAAGCAAGACAAGACTGTAGAAACAGAGGAGCAGATCTGATGGTGATAGACAGCAATGAAGAACAGGTCCTGTGTGCTTGTTATTGTGTTTGCAAATGTAGTCATTCATACATGGTAAATGCGTAACATTGCTTTTTATGTTGTGGTGCTACACTTAAATTCACTTTTGCATGATGAACAGGGTTTTGTCTCTAAGATCATCAAAAAAACAAATTGGATTGGTTTGAATGACAGAGAAGTGGAAGGAACCTGGGAATGGGTTGATGGGACTCCACTGACTCTGAAGTAAGTCTGTTGTTTTCCACAATGAGAATCTTTTATTAATTTCATCTGCCACACAAAAATGAACATTCTTGCAAAACTGAAATGTAGATGAACTAGTAGAAAACAATCTGAGCAACCACCCTCGGCCCTGGCTTATGTGTTTGACTATTTACACTGTTTCTATATGATTCATTTGTCAAACATTAACAGTGATTCTGTCATTCACTCACCTTCCAGTTACTGGAGTACAAATCAACCTGACAACGGAGGTGAAATCCCAAAGTATGGTGAAGAAGACTGTGCACATATCAAAAATGATGGCAAACCTACTTGGAATGATCTTCCATGTGCGTCATCTCTGCTTTGGATTTGTGAAAAGATACTGTAACTCTGTTGTACATGTTGTTTAAAGCTTACTGCATGTAAATGAGTTATAATTATTATTTCTGCGTGAGTAGTATTTCTATCTATGACTTAGGTGTTACATTCAAATTCATTATCCATATTTTTTCTTTTTTTTTTCTTCGTTCAGTTGAAATTAAACCCTATTTTTCCAAGGAAGAGAATTCTTTGTGTAGTTGTACATGGACATAGTCATTAGGTCTTATTGTTTAGCCCTGCAATGCCATTGGATGGTCAATGTGTAAATGGGTCAGGTCATGAAGTCATACAATTTGCAAATCTTTCTAGATGCACATCTCCCTCTTTCACTAAAGTGGATATCTCAACACTTAAGTAAGTAAAATCCCTGAATTATTTATTTTGTGATTATTCCCAAAAAAAGTAATTCAGTAATAGATTTTTTTTTCACCTACATGTAAACGTATTGAGTGTTTACGTCAGCTTTCATGATTCTCTTGTTCATTGTTAGATACACTGGGGGGATACTGGTGACAGCTCATATCAAAGCTGTCACCAATGAGTGGAACAACCTGCTGTGTCAAACTTCTATGCAGTGGATTTGTGAGAAACAAGCCTAACACCAGAGTATGGTATCTGACAATAAACCTGGCAATGGCCTTCCAGGATGAGCAATTACGAGATGTAGTTATACATAAATATGTATGTGCATGTATGTACAATATAAAAGAAAGAGCTGCACATTTTAAAAGACCACCAGATCTGACTTCACTTTGTGTCTAACTGCTATTACTGCCGTTGAATACAATATCTCTGTCTCTCAGTCACGTTGTCGAGAGTTTTCTTATTGCATCAACTTGACTGGACACCATGTATCAAGATCAAGAATTTTTTTTAGAAAAGTGTGAAATTCCAACTTCTGTTTCTTAACTCAAGGGAACCATCGCACAGTTGATCACAAGAAAAAATAATTTTCAGTGTGATTTGTTGTTCAGCCAACTACGTTTGTCACGTCTCAAGCATGTGACTTCCTTAAAAAAGATAGAAGGAGCAAGAACTACAAACCACAGAGATTTCAGTCGTTCACAGAGATCATTTAGGAAATAATCTGCATCCACATGAGCCATGGAGGAGATTGATGTCGACGTTAAACAAGTCAGCCCAAAACATGCAACGAGTCACACAGGTAAGTATAAACTTACAGAGAGGCTAATATTTATATACATATGTACATATTATAATTTTCTTTTATACTTTTGTACTGTTTCACTGTTTTTTTTTCCGTTTAGCTCCAAGTATTTCTGAGAGGGGTTCATGTACAGGTGTCATTGTCACTCTGGGACTGCTGAGTGTTTTCCTGTTGGTTAGCCTCATCATAGTCGGAGTCCTCTGTGAGTTTGGTATTTCCACAAATTAACCCTCTTAACACTTGTTTGCTAATATATTTTAATGGTATCAGAATTGAAAAACTCCTTTGTAAGCACATAGTATCAAGATTTACAGTAAATATCATGAACCACTTAAGATGAATTTTTAGAAAATTTCAGAAGAAAATTAAGTGAATCAAATGCAGGTTTACTGTCATGACAACATTATTTGGACCTTTCTCTTTTTACCAATATCGGCTGCATTGATTCCGTCCACCTCTGCTATAAAATTAAACACAGTTACACTTCTGCTTTTGAGCTCAGATATTTTTAGACTGAAGTGTTTTCTGATGAGTCGATATGAATTGAATTAAAAGAGGAGCTCACATTAATTTATAGAAACAGACTTAAGTTAAATCAGATTTATTGAACTTAGTTACATGATGTATGTGTTTTTTTATTTATTTATTTTATTTTAGACCATAACTCAGTCCATGATTCAGCTGTAGAGCTCTGGGCAATACAAGACAATCTGACTGAGCTCCTACAGGCCAGCAATGACAAACTTTCCTCCATGACTGAAGAGAGAGACCTGCTGAGTACCAACCTCAATGAAATTACTGAAGAGAGAGACCTGCTGAACACCAACCTGACTAAAATGATTGAAGAGATAGACCTGCTGAACACCAACCTGACTAAAATGATTGAAGAAAGAGACCTGCTGAACACCAACCTGACTAAAATGACTGAAGACATGCAAATGCTTCAGAGTTCATCTAAAAAGAGTGAGTCTTTAAATATCTTATAATTCACTGGTTGCTCAATGGTGCACATATGCACATGTGTTTTATTAATAAACTGGAGATTACATCACCCAACCCTTGAATTTAATATAGACATAGTCATAGGCATGTCTAGCACATTTTTAGGGCTCATCTTCTTATTTAAATGCAGTTTAATTTTCTTTATTTTTTAAACCAAATGATAGCTGTGTGATACGGTAGTTTGATAGTAAAGCACCGCTAAAGATCTGACCCTAGAATCAACCCTGAACAAAGCTATCATTGAGACCTAATTCAAGGAAATTTTAGGAAATTTTAAGCTGTCCATGGACTCAGGAATTCTTTATCATTCAAGTATGGAAAGGACGTTGAAGTGTGGCATTTGTATTCGAAATTGGAGGCTACAAAAAACTAAACTGTAAAGTAAAAGTTTAAGTAAAAACAATCTGGGGAGCTCAGCAACATAAAAAGGCTTGGACGTGCACAGAATAGAGAAGTGGTGAGAGGATCAGAAAGGTCCTTCCCATGTTAAACAAAACCGCCTTCACACAGCTGAACAACTGAAGAACACTGCGAAAAGATTTCATGAACAAATACAGGAGGTTTAGTCTAGTGGCTATACAGATAGTTCATAAATTAGATACAACTAACAGGTACAGCTAACTTCACACATCCATAGTGGTTGATTTGTAATGTCTCTTCTTTTCTGTTTTTTACTTCCAGAAAAACCATGTCCTGCAGGATGGAAAATGTTCAGTTGTTCCTGTTATTTCCTCTCTGAAGAGTCTGGTTCCTGGGATGAAGGCAGACAGGACTGTAGAGACAGAGGAGCAGATCTGATGGTGATCGACAGCCCTGAAAAACAGGTACTGACGACCTGTCCAGCGTGTACCCTGCCTCTCACCCAATGACAGCAACCCCCACGTTACAATAAGCAGTAGTAGAAGGAGATGAGATGAGATGAGATGAGATGAGATGAGATGAGATGAGATGAGATGAGATGAGATTGTAATGGAATTACATACTACACTGCCTTGCCAAAAAAAGGTCACACACTCTAATATTTCATTGGACCGTCTTTAGCTTCTGTTGTGTGCTATGTTTCCTTCTGGGCATGGACGTACGTTCTGGATGGGGAGGCGGGAGTCAGTCGTTTGTGGTGGTCGTGAGAAGTTTAAGTAAAGTCACATAAAACGTACAGCTGTCGTCGTAGTTATTGGACTAACACTGGCAGCAGAAGATGGTAATTATAAAGTTCTGCCAGCGTTTGATGGAATAACTTGTTCACTCAGGTAGTCAGCTGACCTCATTCTTTGGTGACATAATGTTGCTAAACCTTGACCTTGAGCAACTGCAGCAACCCCAGATCATAGCACTGACCCACAGGCTTGTACAGTAGACAATAGACACGATGAGTCTCTTCTTCTTCTCTTCTTAATCTGATTCCCCCTCAATCTGGAACAGGTTAAATCCGTACTCATCAGACCACATGACCTTCCAATCTTTATGCTCCCTAGAAAACTGAAGCCCTTTTTTCTGGTTAGCCTCACTGATTAGTGGTTTTCTTATGGATAAACAGTTGTTCAGTCCCAGTCCCTTGAGTTGCCTTCACATTGTACGTGTGGAGAAACTCTTACTTTCACAGTTGCACAAAGCCCTTTAATGTTTAAGTGATCACAGATCACCATCAATCCGACCAGATTTCTTCCTGGAAGACGATGGTTCCCCACTATCATTCCGATTTTTCATTATGTGTTGGACAGTTTTAACCTAATTTGAGTCGTTTCTGCTTCAATCTCCTTAGATGCCAGTTAAAAGATAATCACCCAGCAGTGATTATCCAATATTATGCTCGTATCTCCAGCTTAGTTAAATCCACGTAGTGACTTTTTTTTAGCCAGGCAGTGTAGATTGTGGTTTAAAAGTAAAACATGTTTTTCTTCTTGTTGAACAGACGTTCCTCTCAGGCTTCACCAAGAGACCAACTTGGATTGGTTTGAATGATAGAGACGATGAAGGAATCTGGAAATGGGTTGATGAGACTCCACTGACTCTGACGTAAGTCTATTATTTTTATCTTTTATTTAACTTCTAGAGGATATTTCTCTCAATCGTAGATAGAGCCAAGGAAAAATAACATTGTAACGGGACAATGGAGACTTTGGGTATTTGGGGGTAGAGGAACCTTTAGGCAAGCAGTTTACCCTGATGTGTGTGTTTGACCGTGTACACAGTTTCTAGATGATTCATTTGTCAAACATTAACAGTGCAGTGATTCTGTTATTTATTCACTTTCCAGGTACTGGGATACAAATCAACCTGATAACGGAGGTGGAATCCCCAAGTTTGGTGAAGAAGACTGTGTTCATACCAGACCTGATGAAAACACTGCTTGGAATGATCTTTCATGTGCGTCATCTCTGCCGTGGGTCTGTGAAAGAATACCATAACTCTATTCTGAGTGTTGTTTAAAGTTTATATACTACATCTAAATCAGTTACATTTTTAACTTTTGCACGACCAGTATTTCTATCACTGACTTAGGTGTTACATTCAAATAAATTATCCACTGGTCTTTTTTTTTGTTTTGCTTTCAATTAAACCCTGTTTTCCCAAGGAAGGGAAAATAATTGTGTGGTTGTACATGGATAAAAACCTGTGACTGCCCTGAGGAGGTTATGTGTACAACCAGTGGATGTGCACAAGGACATGATCGCACATGTCCCTGTAAAAACAAAGAGAGGCGATACAGATACTGTGATAAAGGCCACACCAATACCCTCTGTAGGAAGTGCTTTTCAAATCAAAGGAACTGCTTTTTGGAGTACCACTGTACATGAACACAAGTGGTTAATGTCATTGTCTCCCACTAATCCGCTAGTGTGTCCTGGGTCTGCATCAAAGTCTTTTCTTATCTGCTCAATAAATTTTGATTAAAAAATAAATGACTGCTGATTATTAATTATAATATGTACTGTTATAGATTTTTGTAAGAAATCCACAGTGTAAATCAACACTTAGTTGTTTTGACAGCGTGACATAAACATACAACATACATAAACATAAAAAATAGGTAACCCTTCAATTTCTGCATCATTTAACAACATATGAGAGGTGAAGAACAGGGCTAAAATGGAATGAAAATTGAATAAAATGGAAGAAAGGGTGGCTGTAGCTCAAAGGAACTTGGAAAAAACCTTTTTCATTATCAAGAATTGACCTGGGGTCTTTCGTGCTCACTTAGGCAGTGGGTTTCAGAAAATAAATGACTTGTCCAGACTTAACCGAGCAAACTACAGGAAGACTATTCAAATGAAATAATAATCTCCAGAATCTCCAGAATGCATTAACTTATTATAAAATAAAACAGTTACATAACCCATGGGGGATCAGTATAGGGACACTCACTGCACACACAAATTACACACCCATTATTGACAAAGGCTTTCCTGTACACAGCATTGGATTATCTTTGTACAGACTGTATTCAGTGTGGAAACATGTCACGTCCTCAAGGGGTTGAGAAAATAACTTTCACACTTGAAATACATGCACTTCATCAGTTTGTCCTGCTGCAGAGCTCACCACCTGTGAAGTCAGTGGCATTCTTATGAGCAATGGAGACTATTGGAGTCTGATTTTCATAAACTAACAATCACAAGCATCATTCTGCTTTAAAGGGAGAAACTCTTTTATTAGACTTTCTTTGTCTTAATTAGCATTTTCTGTGATTTTAAACTGTATCCTACTTAGTTTAGTGGCCTTAAACCATTTTTCTTGAGAAATATTTGCTGATGTTGTTAGGATTTGAAGTCGAGATGTTGTTGAACTACTCACCTGAAATCGTTAAATCAATAAGTAATGTGTTCATTGGCAAACATGGGTCTGATTTAAATACTGCCAAATCATTGGTAATTTCTTCCCTGAGATAAATAGTATCAAAAATATATTTTTATTATCTATTCTAATTTGCATCTCACTCCACTGTGTGGAGTGAGATGGAAAGTAGTAGAGCCCTGACAACAGAACATGAATTTGAGTAAAACACTGTTGATGATTTTGATTAGGATCAAGATATTTTCATAAACTTTTTCTATCAACTCGATTTCAGTGACCAAGACTGTCCACCAAATTATTTCACTTTTTTTAAAAAACAGAAGTGAATCTTCCTATAGACACCACAACATGGTTTGGATTCAGTATGTTTTTCTGCCGTTAACAGCTGTGCTGCTTCAGTCCGTGATGCTATAAAACTAAACACATCTGCACTTCTGCTTTTGAGTTTAGATATTTCAAGGACTGCATTTGAGTTGCAAGTTCTATTAAATCACTGTATTCTGAATTACAAGTGGAACTACCATTAATTTATATATCTATATACACTCAGCCACTTTATTAGGTACACCTTGCTAGTAAAAGTTTGGACCCACTGTTGCCTTCAAAACTGCCTTAATTCTTTGTAGCATACTTTCAACAAGGTGTTGAAAACATTCCACAGAGATTTTGGTCAGCTGCACATCTGTGATGAAAATCTCCCGTTCCACCACATTCCAAAAGTGCTCTATTAGAATGAGATCTGGTGACTGTGGAGGCCATTGGAGTACAGTGTAATCATTGTCATGTCACCAGCCTGAACTGTTGATACAAGGCAGGATGGATCCATGCTTTCATCTTTTTACACCAGATTCTGACCCTGCCATCTGAATGGCTGAAATCGAGACTTGTCAGACCAGACTTGTCTTCTTCTGCTGTAGCCCATCTTCTTTAAGGTTGGAAGTGTTGTGCATTCAGAGATGGTATTCTACATTCCTTGGTTGTAATAAGTGGTCATTTGAGTTACCGTTGCCTTTCTATGATCTCCAGCCAGTCTCCCCATTCATGCACATAACTGCTGCTCGCTGGATATTTTCTCTTTTTTGAACCATTCTCTGTAAACCCTAGAGATGGCTGTACATGAAAATCTCAGCAGATCAGCAGTTTCTGAAGTACTCAGACCAGCCCATCTGGCACCAACAACCAGACCACGTCCAAAGTCACTTAAATCCCCTTTCTTCTCCATTCTGATGCTCGGTTTGAACTTCAGCAAGTTGTCTTGATCACTTCTACATGCCTAAATGCATTGAATTGCAGCCAAGTGATTGGCTGATTGGCCATTTGAGCTAACAAGCAATTGAACAGGTGTACCTAACAAAGTGGCAAGTGAGTGTATCTTCAGTGTAAAGAAGAACAAGAAGTCCTGGAAGTGTTGGCATGACCTTCACACGGCCCTGATCTCGACATCATCGAGTGTGACTGAGATTACATGAAGAGACAGAACGATTTGAGGAAGCCTACATCCACAGAAGATCTGTGGTTACTTCTCCAAGAAGTTTGGAACAAGCTACCAGCCAAGTTCCTTCAAAAACTGTCCAAGTGTACTGTTACGCCTCATCTAGGGCTCTAGGACGTAGCATAAAAAAGGGCCCCCACCTTCCCCAAGTCCCAAGCAGCCACAAGGACAAAAGATACTAAATGTAAACCAAGGAAGGGGTTTATTTGACAAATTAAAGAAATATATAAACCATAAATCAACTTCAGAGTGAACCCAGGCCAAAATAACAAGCAAAAGGATTCTAACTGGAAACAACCCAAATCTAACCTAACAAAGACAAAATAAAACTTTAAACTCTTCCCTACCTCCACCTATCCAAAAACAGGAGAAAAAGGGAATAACAAAAATGCCGGTTCACTCCTACTAATCTTGAGACAGAAAGTAAATCCAAAAGCCAAGGGTAATAAATGAACAGGGTGGTGGCCAGTTGGGAGGTGATGAGGAGCTCGCTGACAGCCGCCATCTTGGACTTTTAAATTGCTCCCTCTCTGCTGGTTATCCAATAGGAAATTGACTGAGGAACCCGCAGCCAATCCCACGTCGGCTACGGCACACACCAATCTGCATAAAAGAGATGGGAAGGAAAAGAAAAACAGGGAGCACCCACTCCTGCCAAACAAATAATACGACCTCTGTCGTGACAGCCCCGAGAACTGCATTTTGTTAAATGATGAAAATAAACCATTACCACTTCATTTTTGTATCTTGTGAGCATAGATCTTCAAGTAAATTGTTCAACAACATTATGGCATTTTTTCACAAATCCACTGAAGATGGATATCACATGAAGCATCATTCCAGGTAGTCGCGTGTGTCTGTCTGGTATGTACACAGTTCTGTCCATCAGACCCTTGACCTCCATTATCAGGTTGTTTTGCCCCCCAATACCTGGAAGGTCAGTGAACAACACAATCACTAAACTGTTTATCTTTGACAAAAGAATATACTAGAAACACTTCTACAAGCTACACGAAAGTAAGGATTACAACAGCAACATCAAAATGTTTTCATGGCATTCTTCTTTCAGTGCTACTGCTGATAAAGACTGAGATTAATTTTTCTCAGAAGATGCTGGTGAATGAAACAGGGCACACACACAAGTCCAGATGAAACATAATGGTAGTTGAATTCTCCTCCGTGTGTTAATAGGAAATAGCTTGTCATTATATTATATATTATAAGTTATTTTGTCCCCATGTAGCCACAAAATACGTTAAATCAGTTTTAAATGATCCATGATTAGGTTATTTCTGCATGATAGTGTCTGTAGGCGACAGAGAAATTACTTCTGGAAGGTTTCAATAAAAGATAGTTTTATTAAGCAATGCTGTTAAATGGTATTGTTAACATTGGACCAAAATGAAGACTTACTCCAGAATCAATGGAGTCCCATCAACCCATTTCCAGGTTCCTTCCTCTTCTCTGTCATTCAAACCGATCCACGTGTATGTTTTGGTGATGTTAGAGATAAAAATCTGTTCGACAGGAAAAAAAACAACATATTTTAGTATTGTACCACAACATATAAAGTAATGTACATTAAGCATTTGCTATGTATAAATGACTGCATTTATAAATGCAATAGCAAACAAATACTGTAGTACCTGTTCTTCAGAGCTGTCTATCACCACCAGATCTGCTCCTTTGCTTTTACAGTCCTGTCTGCCTTCAACCCAGTAACGTTTCTCTTGAGAGAGGAAGTAACAGGAACCACTGAACATTTTCCAACTTGCAGGACACACTTTATCTGGAAAAACATCAAACAAGAGACTTTACAAATCAACCACTCCATTTGTGTTTTTTGTTGAAGTTAGTTGCAAAGACTATCACTGCACTGCAAAAAGAGCATTAGAAAGAAGCAAAATATTCTTATATTCAATCAAATCATCTTGTATTACGAAAAAAATCTGCCAATGGGTAAGCTGTTTTCGCTTGACAAAAATTCTTAAAATAAGCACAAAGTTATTAAAATAAGCACAAAGTACAAAAACACAAAATATAAGACGTAATTCTTTGATACAAGGATTTGTTGCTTTGTTGAAATTCCTTTTTGCAGTTTGACTATTTGAAGCACTTGTAAAAATGTTGATTTGATTGATATTTTTTTATTTTATTTCTAAGCGTATTAGGGGTACGAGCACAGAAAGGAGATTATGGAAATCAATTGAAATTGTTAGTTTCTTACAATTAATTTGACAATATGAAACCAGAAGTAGTGTCTCACATGCTTAACCATTAAACATTTTAGTAAAACATGTTCATCAATAAACAACAAGTAAAGTTTAACATGTCCAAAGACTCACTTTGTTCAGACAAATGCTGAAGTTCTTCCAACTCTTCAGTCATTTTAGTGAGTTTGCTGTTCAGCAGGTCTCTCTCTTCAGTCACGGAGGAGAGTATGTTGTTGCTCGTCTGGAGAAACACAGTCAGGTTGTGTTTGACATCAGAGAGCTCTGCAGCTGAATTACCATCTGAAATAAATAAAGATGCATGTATCACAAACAAAAAAGATCTCATAGATCCGTACAGTTTTTTTAGTCTTAAGTCACAAATATCTGTTTCTTTCCAGAAATTATTAAAATATGTTCATTACAGCTGCTACAATTTTTTTTTTCATTTTCTATTAAAACAATCTACTTCATTAAAATAATCTATTTCATTAAAATAATCTATTCTATCAGTGTCCTGCCACATCTTGCTGCCAACTCTTAGTGTGTATATTGGTGTGAGTGTGGACTTGTGTATGTGCAGTGTGCATTCCAATGAGTGGCTAAAAGATAAGAAGAAAAGGATAAAAATGAAAAGAAAACCTGAAAAAAGAAAAGGCAGAATGACAGATAACTAAAAGCACATAATAATTCAGCCTCTCTCTCTCTATATATATATATATGTGTGTGTGTGTGTGTGTGTGTGTGTGTGTGTGTGTGTGTGTGTGTGATATTTCTGATATGACAGTCTGACTGTGACTGGTCCATGTTAGTGAGTGAAACTGTAGATTGGAGGCACTGAGTGTTAGAGGTAAATTTATGAAAACCAGACTCACAGAGAACAGCAAGGATGATGAGCCCAGCAAACAGGGAAACACACAGAAAGACAGTAACACCCAAATATAAACTCCTTGGACCTGAAGAGAGAAAACAGAGTAAAAACCAACAAAGTCTACAACAGTAAACTAGAAAATTCCCCTTGGGAAGTTTTGAAAGGGCCAGGGGGGACTACTGCCGGGGGTACCATCTCTGTCAGCATGGGAATCAAATCCACGACCAGCGCTAATCAGACAGACATATGATCATCTTTCACTGATGTTCATGGAGTCACTATCTGCTCTCCATTGCTGCTAATGTCTCAGATGTTAATAATGTTGTGGTGGTTTGGGCGACTCAGCATTATGTTGCCATAGCAACCAGTCTGAGAGAATAGTAGCCCGTGTGTGTGATTGTGTGTGTGAGTGTGTAACTGTAATCACAAAGTTACCTATGTTGTGAGTGTGCGTGTGTGTGTGGTCTCAGCTGTGGCTCTGGTCTGAGGGTTGCCATGGCAACTTGAGGTGGGTTGTCAATGACGACAGAAGCGCACTGGGCCAGGACAGAAAAGTCTGATTTTCTCCCTTTGCGCTGGTCTCACGTTTGGGCTTAATGTGACAAAACGGTATTCCTATCAGGAAAACACCTAGACCGTGGATGGCGTAAGACCTTCCTGAAGACTTTGATATGTTTTTTGTCTTTCTATAGTAAATATTTTGGAGACACGTGTGAGTTTAGAACCGGGGTCCCTTCTGCTTCTTTGAGAAAATCTTTGCATTATAGTCAATGGAGAGCAGAGAGAGACGTGACGGCACTCAGAGGCTCACAGTTTAAATTCTGTACATCTCACTGATTTGCTGAGCACATTGTGAGACAGAAACAAGTTTGTCTACAACTGTGGAAAAAAACAAAAATGATCATGGTCATTGAACAGAGATTGAAAAACTATATGACCTATCAAAACGTGAATTAATACACCAATATGCAAGACTCGTGTCTATAGTTTAAAGTTTTAATTTTAAACGTCTCTAGGTGAAAGTATGCCTGAGCAGTAGACGCTTGAAAAACTCTGTTGATTTTCCTTTTTCGCTCTTTTTTTCCCACAGTTTTTCAGATTTTGTAGAGAAAAGTAATAGCACACCGATCCCGATCAAACTGCACGTTTGATATGTAACTATAACTATAATGCAAGTTAAGGGACAAAAATAAGGACAAACACGCAGTATAACAATAGTGCCTCAGTGCGTTTCCCAGTGGCCCTAAAAATAATAAGAAGAAGAAATAACAGGCAGTACAACAATACTGGCCCCAGTTTGTTGCCCCTGGGCTCTGATGACAGATGATAAAATACATCGACTCTTTGTCTCTTTTCTCACCTGCGTGATTTGTTGAATGTTTTGGGCTGACAGGTTTGACTTTTTCAATGTTGACATAAATTTCCTCCATTGTTCTTAAAGATGCAGAGTATTTCCTAAATGATCTCTACTCTCTGAAGCATGGACGTTCAAATGAATTTTGAAACCATTGTGGGTTTCAGTTTATTTATCTCTTTTTTTAAAACTGACATACAAGGAAGTCACGTGTTTTAGACAATTCATTTGGTACAGTAGTAAAAATAGCCCTGCACTAAATCTTGTCTTTATGAAGGTTATGGTATTCAGCATTTGTTTAAAGTAACTGAGAAAGCTCAAAAAAAGAAAAGACTGTAAAGGCACTCTCTGGTTGAAAAAAGTAGACAGGCAAAAAACAAATGGTTAAAAGCACAGGCAGCTACATGTTGTAGCCATATTGGCTTGGCAACAGGAAGTATGATGTGACTGAGAGAGCTCTTGATTCAGCTGTGTTTCTATTTTAGAGATGGTGGTTTGCAGTACACATACTTCTATCATTTGAAGAAAGAAAAAATCTGAACTTTGTATTACATCTCTATCAAAAATATCTTCACACACTTTCTTATATAAATCTAAACACAGCCGGATGTGCTGTCGTTCATCTCTTCTGGACTTTGACAGAAACTAGTGACAGAAAAACCAAAGATTTCTGAATCAATGAATCAGTCTGAAGCTGTTGATTTGAAATGGTTCAGTGTTTAAAAGCATTTGATGTAATTAAATGTGGTGACATCTGCAGGATAAAATTATACATAAGTTGTATGAAACAAGGGCAAAGGGTTGTGAAACATTGAGGCACTGTTGTGTTTAACAATAAAAGATCTACAGTATATGCATCTTGAAATGCTTGATTTTTTTCTTCAATAGAAAAGAATAACATACTTGCATGATTATGCCATTATGTAAAAGTGTATGTGTTTGATGCATGCTTTTGTAAAATTGATAGAAGCACAAAAATATATTTATGAAATAAAAAAAGTGAAATGCTTCTAGGGACTGTGTTGACAATAGGTGTACAAAATGCTTGTAAAAACTGGTAAGCATTGAAGAGGTGTTATTAGAGTCCAGCTGCTGAGCACTAGATCTTTCACTGACTGACTAACTAACTAATGTTTATTTGTGTGTATGTATGTGTGCATGTGTGTGTGTGTGTGTGCACGCGCTCTTGTTTTCATGACAATTCAGGAACTTTTTTATTCTAACACACCTTCAATTTCAGGACGCCTTGAAAAATGACGTCTGCTTTTTTCCAAACTCTCTACAGTGTTGGTGTCGCCCCAAAGATGCTCCAGAACCAGAAATCCACAATGTCCTGACACATCACAATTCTATGAATAAAGTGTGTTAAGTGTGTTTACCGTTTTTGCTCATCTTTGATTTTGACGCCTAGTGGCCAGTTTTGGAATTTAACACACTTCCAGTGATGTCACTGCTGGTACTTACGTGTCAGTTTCTTCAGACACACTAATACACGCTTCAGCACTTGGAGCAGGTTTTAGTTTTACTGCAATAAACATATTCTAAATAATTAGAGTCAGATAGAGACATTCTCAGTTCTTACTGATAACCAAATCCAGTTTTTTCTTATATTAGATTTAGATCACATCCTTTTGGTAAGCCAGCTAATCATCCTTGAGAAAAACACCATTCTTGTGTTGGGATCATTATTTAATGATTACCAAACACACATTCATTCACATACACAAGGGTCATTACATTTAAAAAGTTTTTTAAATTTTGGGGGGCATTTGCACCTGTACTAGATAGGGATAGCTTGAGGCAAACAGGAAGGAGAATCAGTACCAGCGGGTGCTTTTGTCATTGTCACACTTTGTTTTTTCTATCGGCGCAACATTTCACGATTCGATAGAACACAATAGAACTGGAGCCGTCCTATCGGGCCCCGATATATCTGTGACCAATAATCGGTTCGTCACTACTGTAAAACATTTTCATCAGGCTCATGTCAGGCAGTCCCTTAGTAGGCTGGTTTGTTTTATTTTGCATTTTCTGTATCCTGCTGTATCCTACTTACTTCAGTGCCCTTAAAACTTCTTAAGAAATATTGATGTGAGTTGTTTGGTTTAGATGAAGGTTTCAGACCATTTTGGTTTGGATCAAGATATTTTCATAAACTTTTGTCAGTTATAGTGACCAAAACTGTTCATTATTTTATCAATCATTAATAAAATTGTGGGAACAAACTCTAAATTCATGCCTTCTGAGGGGGCAGCTCCACAATTTGAGGGTCTTTGACTTATTTCGAACTAAAATAAAGAAACTGTATTAATGTAAATCCACGTGGTCTTCTGAGTTTGTGAAACATGAGTTGAAAACACTTGGCCATCTTCCACATCGTGTGTCCATCGTGGTCCTGCAGTGAGGTGAGAGAAATGTGTATACACAGAACAGCCACATCATTATGACCACTGACAGGAGGATGTGACTTAGACATGTACCACCCACCAAGACCAGACCAGGTAACATAACAGATACAGAAGGTTTGCCTATTTAAGGGAAGAAGAAATAGTGAAGAACTGTTCAGTTTAAGGGGAACTTAGTTATTCAGGAAGCTGCATTTATCACATCTGAAACATGTGACTTCCTAGCAGGTCCATCAAAAAAGACGAGATAAATGAAGTGAAACCCATGGTATCACAGATTTAGATGTACAGCAGTGCACGCTGCACATCAGAGAACAGAGCTCCTCTGGGAAATAATCTGCATCCTTGTGAACAATGGAGGAAATTTATGAAAATGTTGAACAAGTCAAATCCTACAAATCACAACTTTCAACAAATCACACAGGTAAGGATACATTTATAGAGAGTTATGTGATGCTTTTTTTTTATTATCACTGTTGTAGATGTTATTAGTTTCACTGTTTTCTCTGTTCAGGTCCAACGAGCTCTGAGAAGAGTTCATATTTAGGTGTTACTATCTTTCTGGGACTGCTCAGTGTTTTCCTGTTGGTTGGAACCATCACCCTTGGTGTCCTCTGTAAGTCTTTCCTAAGTTAACCCTCTAACACTCGTCTCTAATAATTTTTTAACCCTTTTCTATAGAGACATACACAGGCATCACGTGGCAACACTACTGTTACTAAACCAGTTCAAACAAAACGCTTACAAACTCTCAGTCTTTTCGGTTAAAAATAGTTCAATGCTTATTTCCAGGATCCTAACTCTGCTCCCAAAGAGGAAAATGCTTTACCAAAGTATTTATTTGAGATTCAGTCTTTTCTTCAGTTGTCTGCTTTAATAACCTTTTAATTTTTGTTCTCATCTCGGTCTTTGGAACATTCAAGAGAAAAATAATGCTAGTTTCAGGGAATTATTTCACTTTTTTTAAAAAAACAGAAGTGAATCTTCATATAGACACCAAAACATGGTTTGGATTCAGTATGTTTTTCTACTGTAAACAGCTGCACTGCTTTAGTCCATGATGCTATAAAACTAAACACATCTGCACTTCTGCTTTTGAAGTTAGATATTTCAAGATCTGCATTTGTGTTGCAAGTTCTACTAAATCACTGTACATTGAATATATATATATATACAAGCCATCTTTTTATTCATTACAGATCGCTACTCAGCTGCAGAGTTCTCCTCCGTGACTGAGGAGAGAGACCTGTTGAACACTAACCTGACTGAAATGACTGAGGAGAGAGACCTGCTGAAAACCAACCTGACTAAAATTATTAAAACGATGAACACACTTCGGAATTTGCTCAAACAGAGTGAGTCTTTGGATGTCTTATGATTTACGAGCTGTTCATCAGTCCACCTGCTTTACTCATAAATTGAAGAAGTGGCATCTGGCATGAAATGTTTCTAAATCACTTGATCACTTGATTGATTATGTTACACTTGAGTGGTCCGTTTTTTTTTTGTTTGTTTTTTTTTTTCAAATCAATATAAATGTGCAACTTCATTTTTTATTTTGTGTTTGTTTCTTCCAGGGAAAACATGTCCTAAAGGATGGAAAATGTTCAGTTGTACCTGTCATTTCCTCTCTGAAGCATCTGGTTCCTGGTATGAAGGCAGACAGGACTGTAAAAACAGAGGAGCAGATCTGGTGGTGATCGACAGCCCTGAAGAACAGGTCCTGAATAACTAGAAGCCTCGTAATAGTTTACAGTATTAAACACTTGTTCCCTCTGGATATAGTTACTTTATATTTATGATGTAATTAGGTTATGGTTCTAGTTGTTAATTTAAATTTATTTTGAATGACATTCAAATCTAAAATATATTTTTCTACGCAGAAGTCAATCTCTGTCTTCATCAAGAAAGATACTTGGATTGGTTTGAATGACATAGAAAAGGAAGGGACCTGGAAATGGATTGATGGGACTCCAATGACTCTGAAGTAAGTCTTCATTTCAGTTCAGTGTTGACATCAACATGTACATTTGTCTCACTGGCAAATATTGTATTTGTTACTGGCCTCAGGGCTAGGCATACCTGGGTCAGTAGCTATTTTGCTTCACAGTCCTGGATGACTGTGGAGCAGTGAGGAATAAGACAAGTTTGTCAGTATGTGTCCAGCTCAGTTGCCATTTCATTCTGACGTAAAATGAAACAATACATTTCACCACAATTCACTGTATTCAATTTCAATCATTGCTCAAATACGTTCTGTATCAAAAATAATAGAAAAATAAAATGATATACCCTTTAACATCACTTCTTATCGTGCGTTCAATTCTCACTCAAAGATAAAATTATACTCCAGCCAAATAATGCACACTTCACATTTACAGTATTGTTAGCTGTTCCTCTGACTGTCACATAAGTTACTTCAATTACCAGAATGTGAATATTTAATGAACTTCTATCTAACGAGACACTTTAACAAAAAGTCAGTGTTGAAATGTATGAAAGTGTTGACACAACACAACAAAAACTAACAATAAAACAATAATATCTGTATTTCTCTTCTCTCTAGAAACAACTTCAGTCTATTTACATGACCAACATGACCCGATGGCCGCCATTACAAAACTACGGCGCCATTAATACTCTTCCGCGGTCATTTCATCCATGCCTTGTGAACTCACAACTAATATTTTCCCTGACATGTACTTATTATCTTAAGAAAATGAACGTAACATACACAGTCACTTTACGCTGTTGCCTCTTAGTCATTGCGAGTTACACTATGTTAACAATAGGTGTTTAAAATGCTTAAAATGTTAAACTCGGCACAAAACTACGTCATACTCAACCATTAACCCTTCATTTCTCACACACATCCAGCTGGATGGTTCATTAGCCCCTTATCAGTTTGTAAACACAATATTAATTGATGTACACCACGTTTCACATACCTGTGGAGCAGTGAGGAATAAGACAAATTTGTCAATATGTGTCCAGTTCAGTCGCCATTTTATTCTGACGTGACATTATGGCAACACCTAGTGTCACAAAAAATCATAGCATTTAAATGAAATTAAATGAAATGAAGACTGTTTATACCGTAGCTTTTTAAGAGTTTCTCGAAAAAAATAAGAGGGGTGTCAACATTTAGTTTGTTTTTAATAGAGGTCATTTTTCAACCCTCTACATATTATAATATTGTTGCTGGACTTATATATCAGTGAACAAGTAAAATAAATAAATAAATAAATAAATAACCAGAGCAACATTTTTAAAATGTACTTGGACTTCAGCCACATGGGGGCAGAAGAACTTGCCCCCCATGCTCCAGGAGGAGCAAGTAGAGCTCCTCCTGGTGACTGACTGCAGTATAGGTCATAAGCTCCACCTCCTACATGTTAGTGGATGAGACTTGGAAATTTAACACTAAAAAACACATCAAATAAAATTCTGTCAAGGACAGTTTTTGTAATTTTAGGTAGTTAATATAATGTTGATGCATGTTCAAGTGTAATTTTTTGTATCAGTTCATTTTAGTTAGTTATTTGACGCTATAGAAATAGGATGTGACATAATGGCGACCACCAGTTGCCACGCCAACTGCTCCATGAGTCCCTCCAAAGTCGCAAGATGGTGCTGCCCGTATCCCCGGGAAAATAGCATCAGTTTGTCAAATGAAAGAAAGTGGGAACATCCCATCCTTATTTACAAAGTCTATGGTTTAACCACTGAATGATAAATAGTGATGATTCTTGTGTTCCCTGACCTTCCAGCTACTGGGACGGAAATCAACCAGATAATGGAGGTAGAAGTGGCAGGTGGGGGGAAGAAGACTGTGCACACATCTCAACCAGCAGCAACTCTCCTTGGAATGATATTTCATGTTCAAAATCTCTGGCATGGATATGTGAAAAAATACTGTAACATTGTTACATTTGTAAATGTTTTACAAGTTCAATTATTGAATTATTCATATTTTACTTTTCAGCTTCAGTATTATTTAGCTATGTGTGACTGCGAAATGCAACTTTTTGTAAATACACAACAAATGACTGAGAAGACATCTCCCAAAAAGACAAACGTCACATTTTTGAGATTGCAGCTTTCTGAAAATAAATAACAAAAATATATGCACCATTCTCAAATGAATTACTTTTCTTTACCTAAATTAAACACTGTGTCCTTTAACAAGGGAATGGGTCATTTAGGAATTTCATTGTTTAGATTGGGAGTGGTACCCAAGGAGCCCTAGGTCTCTGACAAGGAATATATTGGACAGACATGGAAAAGATCATAAAAAAGAGGGAATACCAGTGTTGTAGACACAAATTAACAGGTGTGACCAAAGGTAATGAGGTACATGCAAAGGCTGGAGAATGTTCACTGTGCTCTGAAAATAAACCTTATCTAGAGAGAGAAACCCCTAAGTGCCCTCCTCCTCTGGTGCACCATGGACTGCTGCTAGCAGATAGTCTGTATCCAAAATCCCTTTGGCTGACGGACACCACACAGAGTGGGTCTTTTGAGAGGTGATACCTTTAAAGGTTTCACAGCAGAAGTGTAGTTATGAATGAAACAAAGATGGTGAACCCCAAGAAAGAACTGTTTAGGGGAGACGGACAGAGGCTACTCAGCTTCCCAACTGTGATGTTCGTGTTCTTCTTTACTGTATCATTCAGGTAAGCAAAGAAGTTCTTTAGCATGTCTCTAAAAATGTTGTTTCACATGACCTGAAAAATCGCTGAGTTATTTGTTTACCAGGTGTTGTTTTCTGCTCATAGTATACCAGTTGTACCTTACTAACCACAGGTAAAATACGTGATATGTTCTGTGTGTTCCTTTTATCATGTTAACTAGAGAGTACATTAGGCCAGCCAGACAGTATTATGTGATTATCACTTGAGTGTATCACATAATTGTTATTCATTTGCAACGACATGCTTAAGACTTAAGACTTAAGCATTTTCTAACACTATTATTTCCATTGCAGAATGCTACAAGCAATGAAACGTGTTTACATCATGAGAGATGTCACTTAAACTGTCCAAAACAGAGAGAGTAACTTTGAAATGGAATCAGACCCCAGCGAATCAGGTGAGGAGGAGATGGAAGAGGATGCAGGTCCAGTGGACAAACAGAATCAGACACCCATCAACTCCCTAGCTGATCATGAGGAGGACATTGAGAATAATACCACAAAGACCTATCACTGCCCTGAGGAGGTTATGTGTAATTATTGTTTATATGTTAATGACAACATTAGAAAAGTTTAATGTTGATAATAAAGATGTTTTAGCGTGTTGCTAGGTAGCCGCCAAGCTAGGCTGGCTTCTTTATAGTTTTTAAACGGTCAGCCTAGGGTACCGAATGAACATTGTAATGCCCACGCTGTATCTCTGCGTACCTCGCCCAAAGCCATACATTTCTGTAGCTGCCATTCACACAATTTTATTTTCTTCGATCAACAATGTCATCTACTGAGGTCAGGGGCGTGAGCATGGCCCATACCAAACAATCCTTTTCCACTCGGCCCCACAAGGCTGAGACTTCACCTTAATCATTTTTGTTGCTGGAATATTCAAATATTTATTCATTTTTAAACTATTTTAAAAAATTAAAACAGGATGCATATGGTCCCCATGATAATAGATGTAAAACACCTTACTTCCGGTTGATAAATTAAAATTGCAAATCACAAATATCCTTCAGTTGAGGAGTCTAAAGAGTAAGAACCTTCTCATATTGGACACATAGTCATAGTGTTTCCCTGGGACTACTGCACTGCACTTGCCATGTGCAACCAGAGATCACAACAATGCAACACCCTCATGCAGTTGTGAAAAGTGCATGATGAAAGGATGGTGCTCAGAAAAAAAAAAAAATAGCCAAGCAGAACGCATAGTCTATCTGCCACAAATCAATATACACTAGAAGTGACAGGGTCATTCACCCCCCATTCTATAGAAACAACACATTCCTACTGCCACAGGACCATCGTATGATGCACTAAACTTCTTGGAAAGCAATCGCCATGACACATTGTCTAAAACCCTTTTTAATACCGAATGTTTACATTAAAGTCCTGGAGCAACAAGGACCAGCGCATGAGGCGCTGATTGCTATTCGCATCCTATTCAGGAACACGAGCGATTGTGGTCAGAGAAAACAACGGTTGGCTCAGCATTAGACCCAAGGTACACTTCAAAGTGTTGCAACGCTAACAGTAAGGCTAAAGCCTCTTTTTCGATCGTGCTGTAGTGCAGTTGGTGCTTTTTGAGCTTTTTGGAAAAGTAGGATATGGGATGGTCAATGCCACGCCCATCTTCCTGGAGAAGCACTGCACCGACGCCAAGTGCACTGGCATCCACCTCCAGTTTAAAGGGATGCCCGAAATCTGGGGCGGCAAGTACAGGCGCACTACAGAGGAGAGCTTTAGCGGCCTCAAAAGAAAACTGACATTCCTCTGACCACTGGAAGGGAACTTTGGGGCTTGCTAAACTTGTCCAGTGGAGCCACTACATCTGAGAAGTTTTTACAAAACCCACGGTAATATCCAGCCATACCCAGAAAACGCCGGAGCTCACGGCGCGTTCGGGGGCTGGAAAATCTACGATGGCCTGCACCTTGGCAGTCACGGGACAGACACGTCCTTGTCCGACTATCTTACCTAGATAGGTAACAACAGCCTTCCCAAACTCACATTTGGCCAGATTGAGAGTTAAGGAAGCTTTACACAAACGTTCAAAAATCTCCGAAAGGGTTTTTCACATGTTCAGTCCAGTTGGATGAATAGGCCCACAATGTCATCCAAATAAACCTCACAGTTTCTCACCCCGCAAAGAACTGTGCTCATGAGCCTCTGGAAAGTGGCTGGGGCGTTTCTCAGACCAAAGGGCATAACAGTGTACTGTAAGAAATGGTCGGGGGTGACAAACGCACTTATCTCAGAGGCGCGTGGGCTCAGGGGACCTGCCAATATCCTTTTAGAAGATCTAACTTACTGACATATTTAGCTGAACCCACCCGATCGACGCAGTCCTCCATGCGAGGAAGTGGAAAGGAGTCTGGTTTAGTCACGGCATTTACCTTACAGTAATCATTACAGAAACGGGGAGTCTGGTCAGATTTAGGAACCAGGAGCGAGGGAGAGCTCCATGGACTAGTACTCGGCACAGCAAAACCATTTTCAACAAGGTATGATGCTTCTTGTCGCATGATGGCACGTTTTGTGGAGGCACCCTGTAGGCGTGCTGTTTTATCGGGGGGTGATCTCCCACATCAATATCATGACATAACACCGTAGTTTGAGTGGGGATGTCGCCAAATAGGGTTGGGTAACTTTTTACCAGTTTGCCAATATCAGATCTGGCAGAGTCAGACAGGTGCGCCAAATGGGTCTCTAGATTTGACA